>NC_056465.1:37477627-37657627 GCF_008729295.1 Plectropomus leopardus
AGATGAGTCACGTGAGCGGGAACAGCTCTAGTGTTGTGGCTCCGCCCCTCACACACACTTTGACCTCATGTGACCCCGTGACCTCCGACCCCTCGACCTCCACCGGCCCCCCGACCCTCAACAACAACACCAAGTCCAGCGGTGACATCACTTCCTCCTCCACCAGCACAGGTGGAGTCCCGAATGTTTGTCATAAATGATTCAATGTGCATCTGTCGCTGCTGTTACACGGATGTCACGTGTGAAATGACCGGCTTAGTTAACCCTTTCAAACCTGCAGTGACATCACTTTTTGTGTTGCTTTCAGAGGCCTTTAATGAGTATTTAACCCTTTGAACTCTCTGCACATTGGTTTGATTTCTTTCAAAAACATGAGAAAAGACAACGAGCAAAATGATCCACAAAATGCGAGAAATTAGCAGATTTAGAATATTTTTTTAACAGCTAGGGAAAAACTGTAGTCATAATTAGCATAATTACATATTTAAAAATATGCCACAGAATTTTGTAATGATGTTACCGAAGTTTTCTAACTTTTATTTAAATTTTTTAGGCACTTTTATATTTTTTTAGGTACTTTTTCCAAACCTTGTTTTTTTTTTAGTTTTAATTATTTTCCTTTTCTTTTAAAAAAACAAATACTAAATATTTCACTAATTTCTATCTGATTTTGAGATCATTTCTCCTTGCATTTATCAGTGCCTTCTGCCCATGCTTTTGAAAGAAATCAAACCAATTTGCTCAAGTTTTAATGGATAATTAATAATTCCAATATAATAAGGCTTTTAGTGGAGTTTTTTTTAATAATTTCTTTGCCAAGTTTTGTTTTTTGGATGTTATATTTCTCTTTCTTTTTCTTTTTCTGAATTTTCAGGTAATTTTGTTGTACTTTGATATTATGTGATATATTATGATATAAAATGTGATGATGTTGACACACTTCAGTTTTCATTTCTGGCTGGTTAACGTCTACGTTTTCTGTTTTTCTCTCTGTGTGTTTTTGTGTGTGTGTGTGTGTGTGTGTGTGTGTGTGTGTGTGTGTGTGTGTGTGTGTGTGTGTGTGTGTGTGTGTGTGTGTGTGTGTGTGTGTGTGTGTGTGTGTGCAGGCGTAGATGCTGGCGTCCGTACAGTGGAGATCACACGGGTAAATATGAGAGTACACAGAGCAGAGTGAACAAACAGAATATGCTGTTTATAGTCAGAGTAGTCAGTGTAAAGATTTGGGGGTTTGGGAAGTTTTTCAGAGTTCAGAGATGGAAAAAGACGCGTGTGTCGGCTGCTGCGGTTTTTAGTCACAAACTCTTATATTCTAGAAATATTCATGGGACGTAATAAAACAGGAAGTGCAGGTGTTAAACTGACCTCTGTCACCTGTTAGATTCTGTAACATTTCAGACGTATCGCCGCTGCAAATGTAACATATGTCAATTTGAACGTCCCATTCTTAGGAGCACAATAACTCAAGAAAACCTCCAGGGAATTTATTATTATGGCACAAACGTCCAATTGGACTGAACAATCAACTAATTACAATTTGGTGGTCAAAGGTCACTGTGACTTTGCATCCATCTCATTCTCTTGAAAATAATATCTCAAGAATACTTTGGGTTTGTTTTTGTTTTTTTCAAATTTGGCACGAACATCCACTTGGACTCTACGATGTACTGTTTTGAATTTGGTGGTCAAAGATCAAAGTTCAGCTTCACCATGACCTTGCATTTGCTGTCGTGCTTGTAAACACAATATCTCAAGAACGCCTCGAGAAAATTTCTTCAAATTTGGCACAAACGTTCACTTGGACTCAACAATCACCTTATTAGAATTTGGTGGTCATAGGTCAAAGGTTACTGTGACTTTGCATCCATCTCACTGTCATGAATGCAATATCTCAAGAACTCCTTGAGGGATTTAAAAAAAAAAAAAAAGAAATTGGCACAAACATCTGCTTGGACAACGATGTGGTACAAGACGTGAGGGGTTAAAGTACGATGAAAACAGAAGACGAAGCTGAACTCATGGGGGGATGAATTCATAAATGAGTCCCCCTTTTGTCTCTGAGGAGAGTCTTTCCTGTAACGTGTCCGTGTCCTCCCTCTGTCCCCCCTCAGGGTGTGGGGGACTCCCTCGGGGTGAGCATAGCGGGGGGGAAGGGCAGCCCGCTGGGTGACATCCCCATCTTCATCGCCATGATTCAGGCCAACGGAGTCGCCGCCAAGACGCATCGACTGAAGGTAGAGCTGCCGACGACACGCATGCAGATATTTTGAACACGTGTATTTTCCTCTCGTTCACACGCACAACACAGCTCTGTAATGTGTGTGTGTGTGTGTGTGTGTGTGTGTGTGTGTGTGTTTCAGGTGGGCGACAGGATTGTCAGTATTAACAGACAGTCCGTGGACGGTCTGTCACACAGCGAGGTCGTCACCATGCTGAAGAACAGCTACGGAAACATCAGCCTGCAGGTAACACTGTGGTGTGTGTGTGTGTGTGTGTGTGTGTGTGTGTGTGTGTGTGTGTGTGTGTGTGTGTGTGTGTGTGTGTGTGTGTGTCAGCCTGCAGCAGAGACTGATAACAGACTGAGTTTAGATTTGACTGTTTGCCCAACGACTGATACAGCTCAGTCTGTCTGTTTGTGTCTCTGTGTGTTTCTCTGTCCATCTGTCTGTCTGTCTCTCTGTCTGTCTCTGTCTCTCTCTCTGTCTCTCTGTCTGTCTGTCTGTCTGCCTGTTATATTGTCAGGTGGCTCCCTGCTTTAGTTTTCTTACTTCTGTTTAAAAGTTTAGGGAATAAAGTCATGGCGTTTTTCCTCAGTGTTATTATATTATTATCATTATTCAGAGTAAAGAGAGTGTGTGTGTGTGTGTGTGTGTGTGTGTGTGTGTGTGTGTGTGTGTGTGTGTGTGTATCAGGTTGTGGCGGACACCAACATCAGCGCCATCGCCACTCAGGTGGAGAGTTTGTCCAGCAGCTCAAATCTGTCAGCGAACACCGACACACACACACAGCCGATTCAGAGTGAGTACACACACACACACACACACACACACACACACACACACACACACACACACACACACACGGGTATGTATGATAACAGGTGTGTGTGGCCCTTCCTCCTCGTCCTCAGGGGCCCGCGGCCCTGTAGCATCAGCCTGGAGAAAGGTTCTGAGGGACTCGGTTTCAGCATCGTGGGCGGTTTCGGGAGTCCACATGGAGACCTGCCGATCTATGTCAAGACCGTCTTCAGCAAGGTCAGATCCCGGCTAGCAGTTTCCACCTGATTCCAGTCTTTATGCTAAGCTAAGCTAATCAGGTCTGAACCTAACAGACGAGACTGAGAGTTTCTCCTCCTCACTTTAACCCCTTAGAGACAGTTTGTCTCACTTTAGTCTCTTTTCTTCTTCCTGTTGTGATAACTGTGTGTGTGTTGATGCATGTGTCCTAAATGTAGTCCAGATTGTGTATTTGAGTGTAATCAGTGAATTTGCAGCTCAGCTCCTACAATAAGTCTAAAATACACTGTGGAAACTAAATAGTTAACTTCAGACTGTTCAGGTCCAAAAATGCTCCACTGAAACCCCATTCAAACTGACATTTTTGATCCCACAGCCATCAGAGCAGAAAAACAGGACTTGTATTATTTCTGGGTGTCATTCTGGGCTTTTGACTCTGAATTTGTCATTTTGACTATTTTCCACCTGATGAGGTCATTTTGACCATATTTGGCATATGGAGGAAATACATGCTATTTCCACTAGGTGACCTGTCACAGTCATCTTGACAAAAACCTGGCGTGTAAAGGATCAAATCAGTGTTATTAAATATTTGTTATTAATGTTTCGGACTGATGCTGGTTAGAAAAACAAACTCAATGAAAGCAGAAAATCATATTAATGTATAATATCTTTTAAAGCTTGAGTTTGAAAGTGCATTTTGTGTGCAGAGCGATATGAGTGTGTGTGATATTAAAGCGGGCTTTAAGGGTTAATTCTAGTTGTGTTAATAACTTTTGTTACTCGTGAATGTTGATATTTGACCGAACAGGTTTTTGACTCAGGTGTTGGTGTGTGTTTCAGGGTGCGGCGGCGGTGGACGGCCGTCTGAAGCGAGGCGACCAGATCCTGTCTGTGAATGGAGAGAGTCTGCAGGGAGCGACGCATGAGCAGGCGGTCGCCATCCTGAAGAAACAGAGAGGAACCGTCACACTGGACATCCTGTCATAACACACACACACACACACACACACACACACACACAAACACACACACACACACACACACACACACACAGGTATGAACACAGACGCTCCTGTGATTTCACACAACTTTGACTCTTGGACTACGAATCATCATGAACTTCCCAACATGCAAAAAAAAAAAAAGAAACCACATCAGACGGTACACACACACACACACACACACACACACACACACACACACACACACACACACACAGAAAACCAGTAAATCTCTGCAGCATGGCCACTTCAGCAGCTGTAACAGAGTTTCTCAACCTGTGGTTCGGGGCCGCAGACGATCTTTGCTGCTCGGTTTGTTCTGATTTCTCAGAAACTTCTGGACGTGAAGAGTTCTGCAGGAATGAGAACTAAAACCTGAAAACCCGAGCATTTCAGCTCCTTTGGTTCCCTCATTGTGAAGTTTGGCTGGATGTTTTTTTGTCGGATGTTGTTGGTTGGATGAGTGAAATAAGGTCCGTGATTAACACAAACTGAAGAGACTTTCACGTTTTGCTCTGCAACATAAAATCTGTCAGCAGATATCTCGCCGTGAAGCTTTTATGTGTCTGAGGCCACTTCAGACGAGAACGGCCCGACTAAAAACGGAAAAAAGTTTTCAAAACACCGTCGTTGTGTGAACGAAGGCCAAACCGCAACAGAAGTTTAACATGCAAGAACTGTTGGCGTGTAAACGGTCCCTCGTTCATGTGACCGTGGTGTAGTTTGTTTTCACTTCTGCTGATCGTATTTAGGCTTCAGAAATCCTAAAAGTGGAGTTCATTATTTATTATTTATGTCAAAATGTGCAAAATCTGCCCAAAAGTTAACACGTTTCATGTTTCTGCTGATGTGGCAGAAATAATTTCTCTTCAGGAGCCAGAAAAGGTTGAGAAGCTCTGTTACTAAATCAACTACTGATTCAGAAAATCATGGAAAAACAAGAAAAGATCAATATGGAGTCAGTGACGTATAAATGCAGCCTGCACTATTTCACAGAGGAAACGAGGAGGTTTGTTTCCGTGTTTGTAATCAGGAGGAACAAAAGGGAAGCGATGATGCTGAAGAGAGGAGTTCTCCGGAAACTGCTGCTCACGTTGACGTAGAAATCTCTGTTAAAACCAAACACACCCGATCCTTTCAAACCTCAACGTCCGCTTTACCCTCCGTCAGATCAGCAGCTCCTCACCACAAGTTCTTCTTTATTTTATTAATTTTTAAATACTTTTTTTGCATTTGCAAACATGGAAATTTGTTTTCAGATTTAATATGGTCGTGGGCAAACAAGTCATAAATTTCTTTGTAATATAAAAATGTAAAATTAGAAAAAGAGAGGAAATCCGCTCATAGGGTGATTGTGCAGTGGATCATTGCAAGGTCATTGCTTCTAGTTTTTAATTTTCCCCGTGTTTACCAGTGTTTATTTTAAGATAAAAAATCAAATATCTTATTTTGAACATTAAAAAATAGAAAAAAATTAGAACCATTAGTAACACAAATCTGGGAGAAAAATACCAGTTTGGCAGGCGTGTTTTCTTTTAAAATCAGGACTAAAATAAATCCAAAAATATTGACGTTTAAAGTTGTATGCCCCTTCCCTAAAGCAAAAAAAAACCCCATTAAGTACTTAAAAATAATTTGACATGCCTTCCCCTTTTTGCATCGCCCGCTCCTCTCTCAAAAACAGATCAGAAAACTCTTTAATAATGAAATAATAAATAAAGAATATTAAAAATCAAATAAATTCTAGTTAAAACCTGTAGAAATGGAAAAGAATGAGCCTTAATTAAACCTTCCTTGTATAACAAACAACACTAAAATATTTCGTCACAATAAAGACACATTTTATTTTCTTTGCTATTTACTACAAACACAAATATTTTTTATCATCACGTTTCTGTTAAATCTGAGAATTCAGCCTAAAATAAGTTTCCTCACTATCTGATAAAAACATTGGTAAACATTTAATTCCTCACATTTTTCTTGCAGTAATAAGTCACATATTGACACAGAAAAAATAAAACATTATCGAAATGTTAATCGTGTCTCCATGGAGATGACTCTCAGGACTTGGTGGGCTTGGAGACCCCCTGTCGCCCCTGGCAACAGATACAGCGTCTTCCACATGATTGTTACCATGGAGAGAAAAATTATTTTTAAAATAAATGTGTCTCTGTGGAGATTTAGGATAATTTAAAGCTTTCTAGAAGCAGGTTTGAATAAAAGCAACAGACTGACGTTGAGTGAAGCTGCAGGATGTTTTTTTTAGCTTAGCTTAGCACAACGACTGGGAGCAGAGGGAAACTGTTAGCATAGCTCCTGCAGGAGGAACACATCCACCATATATCCACCTCTTACAGGCCTCAGATTCATCTGAGTTTTATTAATTCACAACTTTTGGTGCTTAGAAATGCAGAGAATATAGGTGCACTCAGATATCAAGAGCTTTGCCAGTTTCTGATGCTTGCATTAAAAATAACTAAAAGTTTTTTAGTCCGATCTGAGGCATGCTCATTAGTTTTAGTCCAAATCTACAAAAGGCCAAGCTCAGTTTGTCAATATGAGGAACATTTTGGGGACATGCTTCAACAGCTTCTTTAAAATCTCCACTGAGTTAGGTGATGCTGGGACAAACCGTCAGTGATTTATGGCCAAATTTTGCAAAATACTGGTGCACTTGTTTGGGTCTGGTGGCGCCCCCTATATTGAGTGTTTTCAGAATAATTTTATACGCATGATTCAACAATATTATTTAACATATCCTGCAAGTTTTGTAACAATTGGACAAACAATTTCTAAAAAATAAATAAAAATGGAAAGCAGCTCCTGCCTTCGTTTAGACGGAGAACTGGAGGATTCACGAACACGTCAGTCTGCTGCTTCTGATCTTCAGTCTGAATGAAGTTGGTTTTGTGTTTGCAGAGTTTAGCTGCCGTCTCGGCTGATAACGCAGTACTCTGTCCAGATATTTCGATGTATAATGAAGTATTTAGCAGCAGCTGTAGGCGTCAGAACGGAGAAGAGATCCTTAAACATATCAATCAAATGCAAAATACTTTTTGTTCTTTTTTGTCATAATTACTGTCTTAATTTTGTTTTATTTGTAGATGAACTGTAATTTATTTTTTGATTTTTTTGCTGGAAATTAACACTGTACGTTTTTGTTGTTGTTTGGAGGTGATTTGTGCCGGCGTCTGAACCCTCAACGTAAAAAACCTGCAGCTTTGGTTTGCCTTCACACAGGACTCGCTCAGAGTCGCTGCCAAAAACCGGCTGAGGTTGCACTTTATTTTACATGTTTGATCATTTTCTCAAAGGTTTCCTGGACAGAAATGTGTCATTTGGTACTATTTATAGAGAAATTAGAGAGATCTTTTTGTCAGAGCACAATAAATGAATAAAGAGTAGAATGAGCGAAAATAAAACGATGAGGAGTTAGAGATGCAAAGTCCTGTTCATTTTTCTGTCCACGCTGTTACGTGTGTTTGGTTGTTGTTTGAGATGATTAATTACTTTGAGAAAGTTCTTTTTTTTAGATCTGTTGTTATTTTTTTTTTGTTTGTTTTGGGTTTTTTTTTTTTTATCTAAATTAGTGAAACCGTCTCCGCTCAAAGACTGCTGAGCTCCTGTTTGGACGAACAGACGACTGAAGAAACCTGAGGAACGTGATGATTTTGAGATGCATCTCTTTTTTTGAAGTTTCTCATTATTTTAAGATTATTCCTCATTATTCAAGATTTGTAAAGTCATTATTTTGAGAGTTTGTGATTGTTTTGAGATCTGTTATTTTGAAAAGTTTGTCATTATTTCAAGATATGAAGTCATCGTTTGACGTAAGTATGCCGTTATTTTGGGGGGAAACTTAATCATAAATTTAAGATTCGTTATTGTTTCGACAACTTTGTCATTATATTTAGATATGTGGTCATTAGTCGAGATCAGTTAGTCATTACTTTGAGAACGTTTCTGGTAATTTTGAGATTCGTGTTTGTTGTTTGTTTGTTTGTTTGTTTAATCTAAATTTGTTTCCATGTGAAACGTCTCCATGATGTGAGAGCAGCTCCTGTGTGGACGAACAGACGGCTGAAGAAAGCCGATGATTCTCAGGTAAGTTCTGCGGCGACTCCTCTGATTCTTTCTCTGGATTTAAGGACGTTTATCACAATTAAGCAGAAGTGAACGATCTCAATGTTTCACGTCAATGTTCACGTTTCACAGAGTTACGGCTCAGTTTTTGACTCTAATTCGCCTCCTGCAGCATCTCCGGCTGCTGAAGGTCCATGTCTATTACGGACCATAATATCCCGGCCTGTCACCATGGTTACAGTGACCTGAATTATTGAGTATTTTATTCCGCAGCTCTTCCTGTGACACTGAGGCTCGTCTCCACTGATGTGATGAAAGAAAGAAGATCCTGTAAGTAACTGTGAGAAACTTTCTCAAAATTCGAACTTAGTTTCACAAAATAACAACTTTCACAAAATAATTAAAATATCCAAATTCAAACTTTGTACCGCAAAATGATAACTTCAGAGTTTGTGGTTATTGTGAGAAAAGTCATTACTCAAGATGATTAAGTCATTATTTTAAGATAAGTAGTCGTCATTCTACATAGCTACATGCTATATAGCAGTGTGTCCTGCACAGGTGTGAGAGGTGTCCGTCTGTGAGAAACCTGTCTATGTGAAACCTGTCTGTGTGAAACCTGTCTGTGTGTGAAAGAGTCTGTGTGAAAGCCTGTGTGAAAGCTGTCTGTGTGAAACCTGTCTGTGTGAAAGAGTCTGTGTGAAAGCCTGTGTGAAAGCCGTCTGTGTGAAAGTGTCTGTGTGAAACCTGTCTGTGTGAAACCTGTCTGTGTGAAACCTGTCTGTTTGAAAGCCGTCTGTGTGAAAGCCATCTGTGTGAAATCTGTCTGTGTGAAAGCCGTCTTTGTGAAAGCTGTCTGTGTGAAACCTGTCTGTGTGAAACATGTCTGTGTGAAACCTGTCTTTGCGAAACCTGTCTGTGTGAAAGCTGTCTGTGTGAAAGCTGTCTGTGTGAAAGTGTCTGTGTGAAAGCTGTCTGTGTGAAAGCTGTCTGTGTGAAAGTGTCTGTGTGAAAGCCGTCTGTGTGAAAGCCATCTGTGTGAAACCTGTCTGTGTGAAATCTGTCTGTGTGAAAGCCGTCTGTGTGAAAGCCGTCTGTGAGAAACCTGTCTGTGTGAAAGAGTCTGTGTGAAAGTCTGTGTGAAAGCCGTCTGTATGAAAGTGTCTGTGTGAAACCTGTCTGTGTGAAACCTGTCTGTTTGAAAGCCGTCTGTGTGAAAGCCGTCTGTGTGAAATCTGTCTGTGTGAAAGCCGTCTGTGTGAAAGCTGTCTGTGTGAAACCTGTCTGTGTGAAACATGTCTGTGTGAAAGCTGTCTTTGCGAAACCTGTCTGTGAAAAGCTGTCTGTGTGAAAGTGTCTGTGTGAAAGCTGTCTGTGTGAAAGCTGTCTGTCTGTGAAAGTGTCTGTGTGAAAGCCGTCTGTGTGAAAGCCATCTGTGTGAAACCTGTCTGTGTGAAAGGTGTCTGTGTGAAAGCTGTCTGTGTGAAACCTCTGTGTGAAAGCCTCTGTGTGAAAGCCGTCTGTGTGAAAGCCGTCTGTGTGAAATCTGTCTGTGTGAAAGCCGTCTGTGTGAAAGTGTCTGTGTGAAACCTGTCTGTTTGAAAGTGTCTGTGTGAAAGTGTATGTGTGAAAGCCATCTGTGTGAAACCTGTCTGTGTGAAATCTGTCTGTGTGAAAGCTGTCTGTGTGAAAGTGTCTGCGTGAAACCTGTCTGTGTGAAAAGTGTCTGTGTGAAACCTGTCTGTGTGAAACCTCTGTGTGAAAGTGTCTGTGTGAAACCTGTCTGTGTGAAAGTGTCTGTGTGAAACCTGTCTGTGTGAAAGTGTCTGTGTGACAGATTTCACACAGACAGGTTTCACACAGACAGGTTTCAGGTTTTCAGGTGTGAAAGCTGTCTGTGTGAAATCTGTCTGTGTGAAATCTGTCTGTGTGAAAGCTGTGAAAGCTGTCTGTGTGAAAGCTGTCTGTGTGAAAGCTGTCTGTGTGAAAGCTGTCTGTGTGAAAGTGTCTGTGTGAAAGCTGTCTGTGTGAAAGCTGTCTGTGTGAAAGCTGTCTGTGTGAAAGCTGTCTGTGTGCCGTCTGTGTGAAAAGCCATCTGTGTGAAACCTGTCTGTCTGTGTGAAAGCCGTCTGTCTGTGTGAAAGCTGTCTGTGTGAAAGGTGTCTGTGTGAAAGCCGTCTGTGTGAAACCTCTGTGTGAAAGCCGTCTGTGTGAAATCTGTCTGTGTGAAAGCCGTCTGTGTGAAAGTGTCTGTGTGAAACCTGTCTGTTTGAAAGTGTCTGTGTGAAAGTGTATGTATGAAAGCCATCTGTGTGAAACCTGTCTGTGTGAAATCTGTCTGTGTGAAAGCTGTCTGTGTGAAAGTGTCTGCGTGAAACCTGTCTGTGTGAAAAGTGTCTGTGTGAAACCTGTCTGTGTGAAACCTCTGTGTGAAAGTGTCTGTGTGAAACCTGTCTGTGTGAAAGTGTCTGTGTGAAACCTGTCTGTGTGAAAGTGTCTGTGTGACAGATTTCACACAGACAGGTTTCACACAGACAGGTTTCAGGTTTTCAGGTGTGAAAGCTGTCTGTGTGAAATCTGTCTGTGTGAAATCTGTCTGTGTGAAAGCTGTCTGTGTGAAATCTGTCTGTGTGAAAGCTGTCTGTGTGAAATCTGTCTGTGTGAAAGTGTTTGTGTGAAACCTGTCTGTGTGAAACCTGTCTGTGTGAAAGCTGTCTGTGTGAAAGCTGTCTGTGTGAAAGTGTCTGTGTGAAACCTGTCTGTGTGAAAGCCGTCTGTGTGAAAGCTGCTGACATCACAGAGTGCGTTGTGTGAATTGAGTCTTTAATCATTGATCGCAGGTTGTTGTTTGACTGATGACTAACGAGAGTCGACGCAGCAGTTTGTGAGAAAAGGTAACTCATTAATCAGCGCAGGATCACGGGACGGACGGACGGTGCTCTGCTGTGTTTACAGCTGCAGAGCTCCACCGAAAACACGCAGACAGCTGAGATATTCATCTGCTGTGCAGCTAGTTTTCAGCACGGACCCATTTTCCATGTTTTTGTATCTATGTGACGAGCAAAAGTTTTCAGAAACTGGTCTGAGAGGCTGCAGCAGCGACACACTCGGTGTTGTTCTAAGAGTCTGACGACATTATTGGATTCAATTTTATTTTATTCATAAAGCTCATTATCACAAGCCACAATCTGTCAAAACATGAAATGATGAACAGTGAGGAACAGAAGGAGAAATTACCACAAAAATTAGCAAGAAATTGGTACAAAGTAAAAGAAATACCTGAAAATTAGCTTTTTAAAATAATTGTCTGTTGTTATTATTCACTATAACTCAGTTCAGTTCCATTTTATTTATAAAGTCCATTATCATAATTATCATAAGCGGCTTTACAGCAGACGACATCTTTCCGTCCTTTCAGCCTCACAGCAAGAAAACTGAAAAAAAAAACCTAAAAAAAATAGATAATGAGGAAAAGATGTTTTTCTTTCAAAATTATGGGAAGTTGTCATAAGAAGATTACCGAAAAGAAAAATAGCAAGAAATTGATAAAAAGTAGAAAATTACCCAAAAGTTATTTTTTTATAAAAGAAAGAAAGTTTTTTTTAAAAAAAGGAAATTACCTGGAATAAGTGCTTGAAAAATTAAAAATGTTCTTATATAATTTTAAATCTGTAATTATGATAAATATACATCTCAGTTTTCCTTCAATTTTTTCACGAGACATTTTTCTCTATTTTTTTTTCCAAAAATAATTTTCTAAATGTTCTTATTTTGTGCAGTTTGTGAAACATGTCTTATCGAGCTGCTAACTGCCTTTATTTCATGTTTTTGAAAGAAATCTCACAGATTTAAGGGCTGCTAGTTTTTTTTTGCTTATTTTGTCGTTTAACTGCTCGATGCCGTCTTCCCGTATTAAAAAAAAAATAATAATAAAATCTAAAAAGCAGCTGGTCAGAGACAAAAGACCAACACAGAACCGGCCCTTTAAATCTTCACGTACAGTAAAAAAGATTAATAATCAGAATAATAATGTCACTGTTTCTGCTAAATGATTTGCATAAAGACTGAAAACAAAAGAAGAAGATACATGATGTCTCCACCCACCGAGGACAACAGGGACAGTAAAACAAAGACGCATCCGTAAATTTTTTTCATGAAAGTAAGTGTGTGTTTTATGTCTCCGTCCAGAGTCGGGAGACGACCCTCAGCCAGCAGGATCAGTGCAGGACGGTCACATGGCGGTGACTTTGTCTTCTGTGCCGTCCATCACCAGGTTGTCGTAAGCGTTTGTGTCCTCTTTGCTCCTGAAACACAAACTTTGTCTTCAAAACTCAAATCACAGTCAGTGTTGGGAAAAAAATGAAATAAAAATACATATATATATATATATAATAATAATACACACATTTATATATATATATATATATATATATATATATCTTATCTTATCTATGTATTTTTTGTAGTTTTTACCTGACCATGTCCAGAGTCGTCTCGTAGGTGTTTTCGTTGGTCATTTCTCTCACCGACTCCATGCTGCTCTTCTTCCTGCAAACAGGTAAAAAAAATTTTAATTTTGTCTGTAAATTAGATTTTAGAAACACTAAAGACATGATTTAAAATAGAGAATATAAAATACAAAAAATATAGAAAAGGAAAATACATATATGTGTGTAGATGTTAGGACATTTCTTGGAATTATTGTGTTTCTAAGATTTCAGGACATTTCTCAGATTTCAGGATGTTAGGGTCTGAGCTAGGACCTCTGTCAGGTGGTTCTCCGGTTTTCGAAATGAGGGACAGACAGGAGGACAAATAACTGTAAGAATATGGTTGTAGTTTTTACCTGACCGTGTCCAGAGTCGTCTCGTAGGTGTTTTCGTTGGTCATGACGAGCTCATCTTCTCTCACCGACTCCACGCTGCTCTTCCTGCAAACAGGTAAAAAAATATTTAATTTGTCTTTAAATTATTAGAAAATAAAGAATTTATGAGCAATGCTAAGATTTTAGAAGCACCTCAAAAACAACATTTACACCAAAAACAAAATCTATGAAGTAAAATATCCATAGAGAATAAATAATACAAAAAAATAAAGAAAAGGAAAATATAGATATAAAGAATATGACCTGAATTTAATATAAATTTAAAGCTAAATTAAAAAACGTGACGAGGGCGCTGAGCAAATTAACAAGAAATGGCCACAAAAACAGCAAGAAATCAGTGAAAAGTTACCAGAAAATTACCTGAAAATAAAAGTAAAAAAAAAAAAAAAACAAATCAAATACATGAAAATGATTTCAAGAGTGCTAAAAATGTTCTATTTCTTCTTTTCTGAAAATATCAAAATCCATGTGTATATTTTCTGTATTTTGTATTTATAGTAAACGTAGATATTAAAGCTGTCCTCTGACAGACGGACCTGCGGGACTCGTCACACCACGATTTCTTCACCAGGAGGGCGACGAAGGTGAGGAAGAGGAAGGCGACGACGGCGATGATGCCGGTGAGCCACTGAGGCAGCAGACGCTCCGGCTGAGTCTGAGCTGCAACACAAACACACACACACACACACACACGGTCAGAGGTCAGAGGTCAGAGGTCGTCCAGAGTCGGTTTGAACCTCTGCGCCGTTTTTTCAAATGTTTGTTTTCCATAAAAACTATTTTTCAGATTTCAAAATAAAGCAGCGAATGCTTCACATGCTATGAAGTAAAAATTACAGTGAAGTGAAAAGTCTCAGATTCCGTCTGAAACGTAGCGAAATATTAGTATCATGAAACAAACACTCAGATCACACAGATTATACAGGTGTACCGGTGTGACAGCGGGTCAGCCGCATTGTTCCGGCTCGTACCTGCCTGGGCCGTCACCGCGCGCCGACGCTCAGCAACAAACAGGAAATCAGCGCACAGAGTTTCCTCATGGCTGCTGCTCCGCTCTGACAGAAAAAAGACAAAACGTGGAGAAAAAGTGAAGCTTCAGACGTCGAGTTAAAACCTGAAACTGTCAGCAGAGTCTCCGGTTAATGTTTAACCCCGAGTCACAGTACAGGCTGTGACTCACAGGAAAAGCTTTTATCTCTGTGTTTACAGCCTCACACACACACACACACACACACACACACACTTTAAATCAACACACGAAGGTTTCTTTACTTTGTTTTGAGGAGTCGACTCAGATCCGTTTCTGCCAGTTTCACTCAGTAAGAACGAGAATTTTTTTTAAGTTTGCGTTTGATGATTCAGTAAAATACGTCTGATCTGTGTCCTCTGACTGACCAAACACCAGACTGCAGAGGGAGGAGCTCTGAGGTTATTAAAGTGTTATTTTATTCATTGCAGCATTTAAGCTTTTGAAGCAATAACAAGATATTGTTAAAGATTTTCCCCTGAATCGTGTCTGCAGGATGAAACAGCTCCACCAAAAAAGTAGGACATCTTTATGTTGCCTGAGAGACAATATTCAGGGGAAAATCTTTAACAATATCTTGTTATTGCTTCAAAAGCTTAAATGCTGCAATAAATAAAATAACACTTTAATAACCTCAGAGCTCCTCCCTCTGCAGTCTGGTGTTTGGTCAGTCAGAGGACACAGATCAGACGTATTTTACTGAATCATCAAACGCAAACTTAAAAAAAATTTAAAAATTAGGAGACATTTTAAAGAAATAATTCACTGAAAATCCGTCACACGCCTGCTGAGGTCTGAAGGAGCGCCGGTCTGCAGCAGAGTCAGAGAGTATTTTTGGCATAATGTGGCAAGATGACATCAGTGTTGTTACACCTTCAGCTGCTGCAGTTTCATTCGATAAGCAGAAAAAAGTATTCTGGTAAAAATATGAGGATTACAGAAACCTAAAAATGCTTTTTTTTTTAAGTCATAAAAATATGAAACAGGACGTTTACTGCGTATAAGGCGATGTTCAGACGAGAACGGCCCGACTAAAAACACAGTCTTTCCTTTGTGTTTTTAAAAAGATCCACGTTCACATGATAACATTGTGAGAGCGATCCTCGTGCACACGCATCTGCAAAAATATCTGAAAACGCTGCAGTCTGCACGCCGGGCCAGTAGGTGGCGGTGTAACTTTGAAATGAAACACCACAGAAGAAGACCACGCGAAGACGATGGCAAAGACACGAGAACAAAGCCCCCAAGACGTGCGCCAGGCTCTGATGCAGATTTACGCAGTGACCAGAAGTCGAATTACATCGTCAGAGTCGCACACGTGATGCACACGGGACCAGAAAGACTTCTCCCGTTGACTTCCATCAGGAAAGAGACGTCCGTTTTTTGTGAGAGTCAGGATGACTCAATTCACGATCTAACTTTAATCAGTTCAGTTCGTTAACATTTGAAAAGTCTAAAGGAGCGTCAGGTTTTTGTATTTTATACCCCCATCAAGCTAGCAAAGCGCCAAACCAAGTCAGTCGCTCCGCCGGCGGAAGTTTCCGGCTCGGCGCAGTCGGCTGCACTCTGCCGCCCTCAGTCTCTAGTGCGAAAGCCTCATGGGCGTGTAGATCTGGGTATTTTATACTCGCAAAAAGAGCTTTTTTCAGCTTCATGCACCAATGAGCAGCTCTCGTAGGAATGAACGGGGCCCCGCCTCCAACGCTGTATCCAGACTTCCATTAATACATTTACGGGATCTGCACATCATGTTTTCAAAAGATTACACTCTGTTGTCGAGTAAACGAAAGACCGAACCACAACAAAAGTTTCATGCAGGAACTGTCACCGTGGAAACGGGCCCTGAGTCCCGATAGAGCTGAATTTATTTATTTTCTAGCTGTGAAAACTGATTTTTCCTGGTTGTGTTTTGAAACCCCCTGCTGCAGAGCGCTGTGGAGGTCCTGGGGCCCCCCGTGTGTCCCCTCTGTGGGCCCCCGCTGTGGGCCCCTACAGTATGCAGCAGGTGGAGGAGGGTTTGGTTCTGAGCATGCTCATGACATTGAGGTTGAACTGGGCCGGGTTGTAGTCCTGCACGTCGGAGCCAGAGCTCTGCGGGCCCTCCTGGTTCCTCTTGTCCCTGGAGGTGACCCGGTACTGCGCCTTGACGTTCCTCAGAGGGTTGTAGTCCGGACTGATGTGCTCCGGACAGCGAAACACCTCCCTGATGACGCAGCCCTGCTGGGACAACGCCACGAAGCCGTTCCTGTAGGTCACCATGCGGACGACGGGGGAGTAGACGTACTGAACGTACAGCAGGTTTCCTGTCAGAGAGACGACACGAGTTTGATCCTGGACCGTTAATAGTCCTGCACGGCCGTCTGCAGGAACATTTCAGAGATCTGCTCATCAAACCAGAAAATTGTTGAAAATACAAACGCTAGTTTATGGTAGCAGAGAGAGCGAGAGACACATTTCAACATTGTTTTGGAATAAATTCTGTTTTTCCGACATTATTTGGAGACGTGTCCACCAGTCCACCAGTGAGAGACGCACCTGTCACGACGTCCCAGACTTTGATGGTTCTGTCTTGAGATCCAGTGAAGACGAACTGGTCGCTGTCAGAGAACGCAGCCGAGAGGACGCCCTCGAAGAAAAAGCCCTGAACATGAAGAGAACAGCAGATCGAAGTCAGACTGGAGACACGAAGAGACATCATGTCGGTCTACGTGCTGATAAACAGGACCGGATTTAGAAAACTGACCTCATGATTCAAATTGATCGCCTTTTGAATGATCCAACATGGAGTCATAAAATCCTCAAACTGATCTTTTAAAATTTGCCTTTTTCTGTGGAAGTGTGAGTTAAAGCTCTCGCTCAGAGGTGTGACTTTTTTGATTTAAAATAAATATAAAATACGTCATTTTAAAGCTGTATGTCCCACATGTATGTCACAGAGGGCGTAAACATGGACATTTATCCATAGCTTTTTTAAAATCTAATTTTACAAATATGCTACGTTTGTGGAATTTTGACAAGCTATTGCCTTTTTCCCGTGTTTTTGAAAGAAATCGTACCAGTTTTGTTCAAAGGTTAAAACATGTCCTCTGGTGTTTGACTGCAGATGTACAGTCGCTCTGACCTTGTACTCCATGGTGTGGTCCAGGACCAGCGGGCTGAGGGCCCACAGCCTCTGGACGGCGTCCTCAGAGCCCACCAGGGCGTGAGTCCCCCAGTTACTGGCTGTCACACAGGTGACTCTGCTGCGGTGCGGCTCCAGAGCAGAGCTGCCGCCGCCGCCGAAGTCGTGGAGCTTCACCTCCCCGCAGCTCGTCCCGTACAGCAGCCGGCGGTCGGACAGCAGGGCCATGGAGGACAGCGGGGCGTGGAGGAGGGACAGGGGGACCGCCTCCAGGGGCCCCTCTACCGTGGGGAAGCTGTCTCTGCTGCTGATCTCAAACAGACACACAGAGTCCTCGTAGGCCACCGCCACGTGCTTCTCCTGGGAGCTGACGGCGAGGCAGAGCACCCGGCTGAGGCTCTCCGGCGGCGGGATGCAGAGCGTCTCCTGGGGCAGTGCCAGCGGGTAGATGAGGACGGTGCCGGAGGTCAGACCGCAGAGCAGCAGCCGTTTGTGCTGAGCCAGCTCCAGACAGCAGACCTCAGCAGAGACCGCCAGATGCTCCGAGAGACAACCTGCAGGGAGGTCGGAGGAGGCGTCACCGCAGGATGAAGGTGCTGCTACATATGCATCAACATTTCTCCTTCTCTGTGGGAATTATGCTGCCTTCATGTGCTCCTCAGAAACATCCTAGTTAACATATTTATGCTGCGTTCATTGTCAAGTCAGGAACATTTAGCTTATAGAGCCCAACCCGACCTTTAGTTTAAGACAGCTGTCACACAGATGTTTTTACTTTAATGCAGAGCAACACAGAGCGCAGCCTTCGTCTCCTCTGCTCCACTCAGCGGTCTGTCTCTCCTCTGAGCCCCGCCCACCGCCAAACACCACCCACCACAGATGAAAATGCAGTATGAGACTTTGTTTATGTCATTTACTGAAGTTATGAGAGCTCGTTTCATTTCAGCTCAGTGAGAGTCTCACGTTTTGCTTTCCATGAAAACGCCAGTGTTTCTCCGTCCTGCTCGGAGGAGAGAGGAGGAGAGGAGTTCACAGCGTACAGCCACAATAACCACTGCGAAGTGAAACCAAAGCTCTGCGAACAAAAAGCCAACGTGGTTCATTTATTACATGTCAGAAGTTGATAATTCCGTGTTGGATTTTCTGACTTCGGATCTAAAAACACTCTAGTGCATCTGCTCTGGAAAACATGGATGCCTGCAGGAAACTCTGAGCGAGCCTCTGAACATCAGAAGTATGGACTGAGGACCTGTATGAGCCACCACAGCAGCAGACACCCCGTCTCACATGGAAAACTTTTTGGTGATTTTTAGATCTTACGATCGGCTGCATGCAGATTCACTGATGCAGGAAGCTAACAGAGACAGGAGGAGTCGGCTACAGGCTCACAGAGACTTCAATCAAACACAGATCAACTGGATGGAAATGCCACTACGAAGTTGTTAAAACACGTTTTCACGACGAGCTCAATGAAGCGCAGCTTTAACGTATCAGTGAGTTACGAACACGTGAACAGCTGAACATCTGACCTGTGTTGTTGTTCCAGCTGATGACTTCCGTCTGGCTCTGCTGTCGGACGTAGAAAACCCGGTCTGCGTCTTTAGTGAGGGCAACATGGGCGCAGCCAGCGGGGACGTGGGCGACGGGTCTGTGGCGGGTGTCGTATTTCAGGCTCCACACATGGACGCAGGCGGCAGCCGTTGAGGCAGAAACCACGAAGCCGCGATACAGACGGACAGACGTGACGGGAGAGTCTGAACCACGCAGAGAGTCCAACAACGAGCCTGTGGTCACCGACCAGATCTGACAACAGGAAGTTCAGACAGGAAACACAGGAACACGTAAATACTGATGCCGTGACCGTCACAGCTGATTCAACAACAACGGATTCAAGATTTTAAACTGAGAGGTTCATAAACCCACAGACTCTCTGGGCTGCGACCATGAAGCAGCTGGAAGGTTTTTACCGCCAACCACATCAATGTTTACCGTCGACGTTTACTGAACGTCAGCAGTCAGTCTGTCGGCGGTCGGTCTGTCACTCTTGGCGTCGGCGGTCGGTCTGTCACTTGTGCTGTCGGCGGTCGGTCTGTCAGTCGTGGTGTCGGCGGTCGGTCTGTCAGTCGTGGTGTCGGCGGTCGGTCTGTCACTTGTGCTGTCGGCGGTCGGTCTGTCAGTCGTGGCGTCGGCGGTCGGTCTGTCACTTGTGCTGTCGGCGGTAGGTCTGTCAGTCGTGGCGTCGGCGGTCAGTCTGTCACTCGTGCTGTCGGCGGTCGGTCTGTCAGTCGTGGCGTCGGCGGTCGGTCTGTCACTTGTGCTGTCGGCGGTCGGTCTGTCAGTCGTGGCGTCGATGGTTAATTTCTTACTCGTATTAGCTGGTCAGCAGCTCCAGAGGCAAGCAGCCGGCAGTCTGATGACACGCAGGCGCACAAAACGCTGTCGTCGTGCTGGAGGTCGAGGAATTTGTCCACAGAGTCTCCGTCGATGTTGAAGAGGCTCAGAGTTTCATCACTTCCTGCAGAGGAAACACAAATCAGCTGGAGCATCAAAACCCCGAGAACGTTTACGGATAAACAAGAAACCAGGTTTCTGTCACACACACATGGAGCAGAAGGAGGGGGGAGACGACGGAGACACCGGCGGAGAATGACAGCGGATCGGACACCAGGGGAGAATGAGAGCAGAGGAGACACTCTGGGACATCGGCAGAGACATAGGCGGACATGAGAGCGGAGCAGACAAGGCTATGTCTCATATTTCAATCGAGGAAAAGTTATATCGCGATTTATATCGTTATCGTTTTATCGCTCAGCCCTTCATGCAGCCAATGAACTGGTTTTATTTATTTTGACAACGTGGGTAAAAAAGGCAACGAAAAACTCACAAATTACAAGAAATTAATTGATTTAGAATATTTTTTAAAAAGTGGAAAACTACATTTATAATGATCAATTCGACATATTTAAAGTTGTTACAGAATTAATATGTTGTTTGATGCACTTCTTTCAGGTAATTTCCTTCTTTTTTTTAAACATTATTTTTTTATCTTCTATATTAAGGTATTTTACTTGTACTTTTTTTCTTGCTAATTTTTGGGTCATTTTGGAAAGAAATCAAGCTAAAGCTCGGTCATCTGGGAGGAGCTCGGAGTAGAGCCGCTGCTCCTCCGCATTGAGAAGAGCCAGATGAGGCGGCTCGGGCATCTAATTAGGATGCCTCCAGGACGCCTCCCTGGTGAGGTGTTCAGGGCACGTCCCACCGGAAGGAGGCCCTGGGGAAGACCCAGGACACGCTGGAGAGACTACGTCTCACAGCTGGCCTGGGAACGCCTCGGGGTCCCCCGGGAAGAGCTGGACGAAGTGGCCGGGGAGAGGGAAGTCTGGGTTTCCCTGCTTAGGCTGCTGCCCCCACGACCCGACCCCGGATAAGCGGAAGAAAATGGATGGATGGATGGATCAAGCTAAATCGCTCAAGTTTCAAAGGCTTAAATTATCATCGTCAGAATCGTACCTGCTAACAGTATTTTTTCATCCTCGGTGACTGAAAACAAAGAGGGAACTAGAGGAAACTCGACGGCTGTCTGTCGACCCGTCCTGGAAATCTGCAGACGGGAAGGAAAATGTCATCATGAGTTATTATCGCGGAGGAAGATTTCATCACAACGTACAACGTTTCATCACAGACGGATGAAAGTCAAACCTGGTGGAGGAATCCTTTTTTAGAAACCACAAACACTTTCCCGTGTTTCGGTAAAACCACAGATTTCACCGGAGTCAAACATCTCTGCGACTTTTCCACAGTTTGAGTCCTGGTGACGGGGTGAGAAACTCTGACCAGACCAGAACCACTCAGAGAAACCACATGTTCTCCCAGAACTCCCAGCACCACCGAGCCTTTATCACCATCATCGTCATCACCATCATCGTCATCACCGTCATCGTCATCACCGTCATCGTCATCATCACCACCATCGCTGCTGCTGCCGAGGATTTCGGCTCCGTCCAACTTCAACACCTTCACCTGCAACAAGACGACATGCCGCTGAGATCTGAACGTGTTCACTGAGCCAGAAATGATCCAAACCCCGCAGGGTCACCTGAGTCCTGGTGTAAACAAAGATCAGCTGATCAGACAGGTGGAGGTGTACAGAGGAAGGGGCGGAGTCAACGGGCACCGCCCCCTGGACGCACAGCAGCTGCTCGCCGTCCGTCAGGCTCCACCTCCTCAGAGAGCCGTCAGCAGCCAATGAGAGGCAGCGTGCGGAGCCGTCGACCACTTTGACGCACAGAACTGCACCTAAAGACGTCATTATTGTTATTGTTGTTATTGTTGTTCGTTTATCATGATGTATCATTTAACCCTGAATATTGTGTTACGATCACAGACTGACCCATGTGTCCCAGCAGTGTGTGTACCAGCTGCTGCTCAGCGAGGCTCCACACCGCCACCGTGCCGTCATCTGAGCCTGCAACCAGAAGCTCCGCCTCCACGCCCACGTCCATACAGAGGACACCTGGAGACAGGACAACAGGTGAACCCTCTGCTGCTGCACCTGTCACACACCTGCCACACACCTGCCACACTCCTGCCACACACCTGCCACACACCTGTCACACACCTGTCACACACCTGTCACACACCTGCCACACACCTGTCACACACCTGCCACACACCTGCCACACACCTGTCACACACCTGCCACACACCTGCCACACACCTGTCACACACCTGCCACACACCTGTCACACACCTGTCACACACCTGTCACACACCTGCCACACACCTGTCACACACCTGCCACACACCTGCCACACACCTGTCACACACCTGCCACACACCTGTCACACACCTGTCACACAGCTCTGAAACACCTGCGGAAAACTTCATTTTTCTAATCAAAACTGCGACTTTACATTCACATGAAGCAACTAATTCAGTGTTATTTCTGACTTTGTCCTCGTTTCCCCGACGAGACGATTCATCAGATGTTTTTACCCGATTGATTCAAACACGCCTAAAGTTGTAAAAATGTCGCAATAATTAAAAGTAGAGTTGAGGAGTTTGCTAAAATCGCTCTCAGTAATCAGGGTTCCTTCAGAGATTTAAGAGTTAATATTGCTGCTCTTATTAAATTTAAGACCAATTTCACAATAACTAAAGCTGAAAGACAGTTTTGCTAAAATATTTATTGTGACATAAAACGGGATATTTTTTGTTCTGTGAGAACGTATAAACGTACGAGTGGAACACGTGGATCAATCCTAGTCAATCCTACTTCTGCCAAACATTTTAAAGACTTTTGAAAGATCGATTTAAGACATTTTAATACAAATTAAGGCCGTATTTTTATTTCAGTTAATGCAGTCTCTTTTAGGACTTTTAAAGGATCTGTGGGAACTCTGATTAATATTTACTGATTATTTTCTCCTTTATTGTATTTTATTTCTCACAGTTTGATTTCAATAACTGGCTGTCTCTGTCCACTTATTTCTTAGGCGTCCCTGAGGGACGACAGGTGCATCTGAGAAAATTAGAATATTGTGACAAAAAAGTTAAAGAATTTCCATCAATTATTTAAGAAAGTGAAATTTTAATATATTCTGGACTCATTACATAAACCAAAATGTTCAAGCATTTTTTCTGTTTTGATTTTAATAATATGGCTGACATGTAAAAAAAAAAAAAAAAAAAGAGAGGAGCTGAGGGCGACTGTCAAAGCAACCTGAGGACATAATGAAGACACTTTTCATTGTTGGACGTTTCTGTGCTGTAAATCACTTTTTGGATGATCTTAGAAATATTCTAATAATCTGAGATTATGGATTTCTGATTCCCATGAGCTATAAGACATAATCATCAAAATTTAAACAAAAAAAGGCTTAAAATATTTTTGATTTACGTGTAATGAATATACAAGATATGAAAGTTTACCTTTTTGAATGAATGTTATTTTCATGATATTCTAATTTTTTGAGCCGCAGCTGTATTATGAAACTGAAGAAAAGTCTGAAGCACGTTTGCCTTTGAAACGCAGCTTTTACCTCCTGCTGAAGTTAGTATTTTATTTACTATTTCAAAATATAGTTTTGTGACGTAAAAGCCATAAAAGCGTCAGCTTTAACTTCCTGACCTCCGTGCAGGCCGCTCAGCGCGTGCTGCAGCGCCCCGCCCGGCTGCTGCAGGAAGCTGCACTTTGGCACGAGGATGGGCTCGGGACTCGTCAGTAACCGCTCCTCACACTGCCGACACAGCTGGCCAATCACAGCGGGGAAAGGCGCGGCCAAGGAGCACAGCCTCGCCAACAGCTCGGTGTAAAACAGAGACGTGTCTGCAGACACAAAGAAAAACTCAACCTTTTTCATTCAGAGACAATTTAGGACCCATCGAATGTTTGGAATAAAAATGAAACGCAAATAAAACAAACATCAATAATATAAAAGTAAAAAATAAATAAAATAAAAAAAACACACATCAATAATATAATATAAAAAACAGACAAAAAAGATCAATAATATGAAATTAAAAAACAAACAAACAAAAAAATCAATTTTAAAAAAATCAGTAATGTAATATCAGCAGAGAATAACTGACCCATGTGACCATCCAGGAAGTCCAGACTGGGTTTGATCAGGACCAGAGTGTCTCGGACCAGTCTGGACTCAGTGCAGTCCATGTACTGGGAGCACTGGTCCAGGTCCTGGATCACACTGGACACCCCACACACCCTGCTCTTACAGTACAGCCACTCCGCGCTGCCTGAAATCAAACACATCACACTCATTAATCAATAATCAGTCATCAAGAATTCATCTGCTGAGCTGGTTTGTGCTGAGAGAAAATCCTCACGTGCCGAATGATTAATCAGCTGGTTTTAAAAACGAAACCGCTGCTTTAAATTTGAAAATTACACGAAAAAAGGCCCAAAAATGTTTAAATATTATTAATTTTTCTTCCTGTGCTGTTGCACCTCATTTTTTCTGCAAACAGGAAAACATTTTGTAAAACAATAAAAAAAAAAAAAAAACATGAAATTTTCTGAGATGTTGTTGTGTTTTGTGAAATTTTGTTTTTCGAGGTTTTAATGTTTCATGTAATGTTTTCCGGGATGATTCTGTGAAATTTTGTGTTTTCTGAGATGTGGTGATTTGTGAAATGTTTTCCCAGATGTTCTCATGTCTTGTAAAATGTTCTGTTTTTTGAGACGTCGTTGTGTTTTGTGTTTATATATAAATATATGTTTGAATATTTAAATGTATATTTTACGGTTCTGTTACATTATTGTGCGACACTGTGATGGCGTCACATCACTGTGTTTTTTTGTATAATTTCATAAATATTGTTTCTGTTTTGTGGTACGAAAAGTGCGTTTCTCATACCGATGACTTCCTGTCGCAGCTCGTCCCACAGACCGGCGTGCAGCAGGTGGGAGGGCAGCTCCTGCAGCTTCCTGACGTTAGCCAATCCTGGAGCGAACCACAGCGGCTGGGGCGGGACCTGAGACACCAAACAGCCAATGAAAACGGCGTGAACCTTCAGGTGATCACTTCCACAGTCAGTTCACATGAACGTCTTCACACAGGTGAAGGACGTAGAAATACCACAGTGTAGAAATACCACAGTGTAGAAATACTCCTTTAAAAGTTTTTTTTGCTGAATACTGGATTCTGATTAGTCGAGCATTCTGCGGTCTGTTTCTGACAGACTGTCGCTGATGTGTTGTCATGGTTACAGCCGGACGAGTCGTCTGTACCTTTCTGTCAGACAGCAGCAGCGTCAGACCCGGCAGCGCCGCCGGCTTCAGTTTCCCTGACCACCGACCCAGGAAGTACTCCGCCAGGATCCTTAAGCTCCGCCCCCGCCGCTCTGAGGTCAGATACCGAGCCGAGACCGCCTCGTACAGACGCCTGCACGCAAACACGCGTCAGTCAGACGTTTGACATTTGACCTCTGACCTGATGATAATATGTGTGATTGTGTTTCTTCCTCACCGGTTGTTGAGGGCGATGGCGGCGACCCCGCCCGTCCAGCGCTCCTCCAGCTGATCCTCGAGGTCCCGTTTGAGTCGAGCCCAGAGGAGGGGGGGCAGCCGGATCAGCGAGGGGGTGGGAGGGAGGGAGTACCTGTACACCTCAGCAATGACATCATCGTCCAGGGACATGAGGTCACGCAGCTCGGCCTCCAGCAGCCCGTCCCTGAGGAGTCACATGATCGGTTTGTTTACTTGTGTTTTTTCGCCGTTAACCCTTTAAAACCTGGTCAGACGCCTTTCACAGGTGTTTAAATCTTTGTGACCTCAAAACCGGAAATACAGAAAACTAGACTTAAAAACTTTAAATTGTGTTAAAAATATTTAAGGACGTTTCTCAGATTTAAACGTGACCTTGGACTGACCCGACAGTCTCCTCACCTCGCCAGAGTGATGTATCCTAAAGCCCCGCCCACCAGCTCCTTCCCATGTTTCTCCTCCAGCATCAGGAAGAGCTGTGACATCATTTCCTGTGTGCTGGCACCCAAGCGTGTCTCTGTGAGCGGGGTGAAGGACGTCCAGCGTTTGGCGGCGGACAGGATCAGTTTGAGGTGCAGCGGACAGCCGGTCGCCTCGAAGCTCTGCAGTGCGGCGGCGCTCTGCTCGGCCGTCAGGGTTCGTTTAGACGCTCGCAGGAACGACTCCATCACCTGTCGGCCTTCGTCACGCAACAAACGCTCCACTTCAAAGAAACTCCCCAAACTCCTCAACTTCAGCCGCATGTTGGCGAACGCTTCGCTGTTGGTGTCCATGGAAACCACCAGGTGGATGTTGGGCGGGAGGTCGGCGGGCAGCCAGCGGAGTCTGTGAGCGTGGTGCCGGTCTGAGAGCTGATCCAGAGTGTCCAGGATGACGAGCAGCGTGTTCCCGCGCTGCGACGCCTCAGCGAGGACGTTCCTGAAGAAGCGCAGCAGCTCCAGGTGCGTGTTTGCCGTCAGCGGCGAGGGTGGAGCCAATCCACAAGCCAAACAGATCTGCAGGCAGACGCTTCGGAGGACGTGGTCGATGTCCGGTCTCTGAGGGTGACGAGCCGACAGCAGCCGGATCACCACCGCCGCCCCGGGCTCCAGGACGCTACGCATCTCCTGCGCCAGTTTGCACAGCAGCGCCGTCTTCCCCATCCCGGCGGCGCTGTGCACCACCAGCGGGGCGTGGTGGACGTTGGTGGACTCCCACATGGTGCAGCAGAGTTTACCCAGAAGCCCCTCCCTGCCCTGGAGACCTCTGCACAGCTCCGCGCTCATGGCGGCGTGCCATCTGACCTCCTCAAGCACCCGCTCTGACATTTCCTCCTTTACCTCCTCAATGCTTCCCCAAATCCTCCCGCGCCTTCCCTCTGCAGGCGAATCGACCGCCGCTTCGATCCTGGCCTTTATCTGCGACACAAACTGCTCGCAGATGGCGTCCAAGTACTGAGCGTGCTCTTTGCGTTTGGGGTCGATGCTTCCTTTGCTGAGCTCCACGCAGTGCAGGTTGAGGATCTGCTGCCGCATGGCGTAGAGGCGGGACTTGAGGCCGGCGAGGAGTCCCTGAGCTTCTGCGTCCAGCAGCCCGTTGGCGGTCAGGTCCATGAATTTAGCGAGACGTTTGGGGCCGTCCCTCACCCTCTGGCGGGGAATCTCTCGTACGAAGAGCAGAGCCAACGTTTTGCCGCCATCCTTCCACAGACCGCGTTCGAACTCCCGCTCTGTGACTGTGGACAAGAAGAGGACGCTTAGATGTGAGACATACTTTGAGACAAAGGACAGACTGTGAGGACGTCTCTGACCTGATGTGAAGAAGTCTTGTTTCTGCTCAGCTGTGATGTCACCGGCTGCTTCGGCGTCTGTGGCGGCGGCACGTAGGAGCTGCAACAGTTGAGTCTCTGTGAAACGCCAGGAGAGGAGGTTTTTGTCCCGCTGAGGGACGCTCTCGGGTCGGAGGTCGCTGTAGTGGGGGAAGTGAGCCGTGATTGGCTGAAGCACGTAGGTGGGCGGGACCGCATTGTTGTCCTTTAAGAACCACTGACTCAGCTGCTTGACGCCTTCGGCGTTTTTCGACAGTTTGGACAAAAGGACCTCAAAGTGTTTCTCCGGGACGAGGCGAGGAAGAGTTCGGTGGCCGTACCTGTTCCCCAGCAGAGCCTGAGGAGCCGCCGCAAAATAAAGAGAAGAAGAAAGAGCTGAAAGATTAAATACTGATCACATGTTTCTACGTTAACTCCGAAATCCAATGAAAAGATCGAGTTCGTGATCACCCGAAACTCGATAAAATGTCTTTAAACTTTCACACTGATTAAGTTTAACTGATCTCCGTCTGCACAGATTTACTCCGAATGAAACATCAGACTTCAGCATTTTGTTTATGTAGTTTGTCGTCATTTTCCAGGATTTCCAGGATTCATCGTCTGAGGACTTGAAAGCTGCGTTTAGGATTAACTCTTTAAAATCTTCAAAAAGACTTCATGTACCAGCTGTAATTAAAGGACACAGGCAGGATGTTCAGATTTTAGGACATTTCTAGGATTTTATGATATTAGTAGGATTTTAGGACATTTCCCAAAATTTTGGGATGTTTCTAGGATTTTAGTATGTTTCTGTGATTTTAGGACATTTATAGGATTTTGTGACGTTTCAGATTTTAGGACATTTCTTGTATTACTGATGTACTGTGTGCATGATGCAAACACATAAATAAATCAAAATAAGTTTCAGAGAATTCGATCAGAGGATGATGTAACTTTAACTCCAGTTAAAACTTAAAGAGTCTTTTCACAATAAATTTTACATCTTATCTAAATATATAAAGACAAAAAAAACAGATTTATGATTTGAGGACTCACGACAAACGCTGGACCGGCTGAAATCCTCTGACAGGTGTCGATCTCCTGCAGGATGATGTCGCCGGCCTCGTGGTCTCCAGACGAGACGCTTCGAATCCCCCAACGCAGATCCACTACCTGAACAGGAAGTGACCTCACTGATCAACCAACAGGTGCTGACGCTGCACGCATTGTGCACCGTATTATCAGATACCAGATTAGAGAATTATTGTACTTTCCTGGCTTTTTTCTTTTTTATTGTTGTTTTTAAAAATATTTCTCCAATTTATGAAACATTTCTTACCAAGTTGCTCGTTGACGTTTCCCATGTTTTTAAAAGAAATCCCACCGATGTGCTCAAGGTTTAAAGGGTTAAATACTTGTGAAAAGCATCTAAAGGCAGCAACAGAAAAGTGATGGGGGGGGGTGAATATATAAACAATGAAATTAGGAAAAAGTGCTTAAAAATTATACGAATTGTGTAACATAATTTTAAATATTTAATTTTGATAATTAAAAATATAGTTTTTCCGTAGCTTTTTTCTTTTTCCTTAGCTGTTTAAACATTATTTTCTAAATCTACTGATTTCTTGCAGTCATTGTCTTGTTCATTTGATTTTTGTTTTTTAACTTTCTTTTTCTTTGTTTTTTCCATCACTTTTCTTTTGCTGCTTTTAGACACCTTTTACAAGTATTTAACCCCTTGAATCTTGAGTACATTTGTCTGATTCTTTTCAAAAACATGGGAGAGACTTAGTGAGCAACTTGGTGAGAAATGTCCCTCAAATTACAGGAAATTAGTAGATTTTAAGCACTTTTCCCCTGTCATCTTCTTATTTGTTTATTTTATTTTATTTTATTTATTTTTCTTTGTTTTTTTTCAGGTCATTTTCTTGTACTTTTTTTTTTATTAAGTTCTCATTCATTTTTGGGTCATTTCTTTCTCTCGCTGCTCTTTGCTTTCTTCCCATATTCTCTGACATCTACTGTTTTTTATAAACTTGGAGTCACTCATGCAGCCTAACTTAAAAAAATGAACTATCCCTCACATGCAGCAGAAATATGAATCCAAAAACATCAGACAGGAAAGGAAAACACTTTCACTGCTGATAATACTTCCATGCTTTTTACTTCAATAAGCTTTTGAATGCAGGACTTTTACTGCTGGAGTATTTTCTCAGTGATATTAGTGCTGTAAAGCTGCTGTAAAGGACCTGAAGACTTCTTCTTAAAGGAAACGTTAAAAACTGACCTCAAACACGAGCCCCAGACTGCGGCAGAAAGCTAGGACTTCTGGGTAAGCTCTCTCCAGCAGGGCTTTCCTCTCGGCGCTCATATCTGAGCAGAGCGACAGAGAGAGTTCAGAGCAGAGCGACAGAGAGTTCAGAGCAGAGCAACAGAGTTCAGAGCAGAGCGACAGAGAGTTCAGAGCAGAGCGACGAAGAATTCAGAGCAGAGCGACAGAGAGAGAGTTCAGAGCAGAGCGACAGAGTTCAGAGCAGAGCGACGAAGAATTCAGAGCAGAGCGACAGAGAGAGAGTTCAGAGCAGAGCGACAGAGTTCAGAGCAGAGTGACACAGAGTTCAGAGCAGAGCGACAGAGTTCAGAGCACAGCAATGAAGAATTCAGAGCAGAGCGACAGAGTTCAGAGCAGAGCAATGAAGAATTCAGAGCAGAGCGACAGAGTTCAGAGCAGAGCGACAGAGTTCAGAGCAGAGCGACGAAGAATTCAGAGCAGAGCGACAGAGTTCAGAGCAGAGCGACAGAGTTCAGAGCAGAGCGACGAAGAACTCAGAGCAGAGCGACAGAGTTCAGAGCAGAGCGACAGAGTTCAGAGCAGAGCGACAGAGTTCAAAGCAGAGCGACAGAGAGTTCAGAGCAGAGCGACAGAGTTCAAGCAGCAGAGCGACAGAGAGTTCAGAGCAGAGCGACAGAGTTCAGAGCAGAGCGACGACAGAGAGAGTTCAGAGCAGAGCGACAGAGTTCAGAGCAGAGCGACGAAGAATTCAGAGCAGAGCGACAGAGAGTTCAGAGCAGAGCGACAGAGTTCAGAGCAGAGCGACGAAGAATTCAGAGCAGAGCGACAGAGTTCAGAGCAGAGCGACGAAGAATTCAGAGCAGAGCGCGACAGAGTTCAGAGCAGAGCGACAGAGAGAGTTCAGAGCAGAGCGACAGAGTTCAGAGCAGAGTGACGAAAGAATGCAGAGCAGAGTGTCAGAGTTCAGAGCAGAGCGACAGAGAGCGTTCAGAGCAGAGCGTTCAGAGCAGAGCGACAGAGAGCGTTCAGAGCAGAGCGACAGAGAGAGTTCAGAGCAGAGTGACAGAGAGTTCAGAGAAGAGCGTCAGAGTTCAGAGCAGAGCGATGAAGAATTCAGAGCAGAGCGACAGCGACAGAGAGAGTTCAGAGCAGAGCGACAGAGAGTTCAGAGAAGAGCGTCAGAGTTCAGAGCAGAGCGATGAAGAATTCAGAGCAGAGCGACAGAGAGTTCAGAGCAGAGCGACAGAGTTCAGAGCAGAGCGACGAAGAATTCAGAGCAGAGCGACAGAGAGTTCAGAGCAGAGCGACAGAGAGTTCAGAGCAGAGCGACAGAGTTCAGAGCAGAGCGACAGAGAGTTCAGAGCAGAACGACGAAGAATTCAGAGCAGAGCGACAGAGTTCAGAGCAGAGCGACGAAGAATTCAGAGCAGAGCAACAGAGAGAGTTTGGAGCAGAGCGACAGAGTTCAGAGCAGAGCGACGAAGAATTCAGAGCAGAGTGTCAGAGTTCAGAGCAGAGCAACAGAGAGAGCGTTCAGAGGAGAGCATTCAGAGCAGAGCGACAGAGAGCGTTCAGAGCAGAGCGACAGAGAGAGTTCAGAGCAGAGCGACAGAGAGTTCAGAGCAGAGCGACAGAGTTCAGAGCAGAGCGACGAAGAATTCAGAGCAGAGCGTCAGAGTTCAGAGCAGAGCGACAGAGAGCGTTCAGAGGAGAGCATTCAGAGCAGAGCGACAGAGAGCGTTCAGAGCAGAGCGTCAGAGTTCAGAGCAGAGCGACGAAGAATTCAGAGCAGAGCGACAGAGAGTTCAGAGCAGAGCGACAGAGAGAGTTCAGAGCAGAGCGACAGAGAGTTCAGAGAAGAGCGTCAGAGTTCAGAGCAGAGCGATGAAGAATTCAGAGCAGAGCGACAGAGAGTTCAGAGCAGAGCGACAGAGTTCAGAGCAGAGCGACAGAGAGTTCAGAGAGCAGAGCGACGAAGAATTCAGAGCAGAGCGACAGAGTTCAGAGCAGAGCGACGAAGAATTCAGAGCAGAGCGACAGAGTTCAGAGCAGAGCAACAGAGAGAGTTTGGAGCAGAGCGACAGAGAGCGTTCAGAGCAGAGCGTCAGAGTTCAGAGCAGAGCGACGAAGAATTCAGAGCAGAGCGACAGAGAGTTCAGAGCAGAGCGACAGAGTTCAGAGCTTGATTTCTTTCAAAAATATGAGAAGTTGGCCAGAGCAACTTATGAAGAAATTAATAAAAATTACAAGTAGAATTTCTAAAAAAAAAAAAAAAAAAAAAAAAAATAAATGAAAATTATGATGATTTTAAAAAAATAATTTTAGATATATTGTTTTGATAATTATAGATATAACTCTTTTGACATTTTACCCTAGCTTTATTTATTCATTTAAAAAAAACAATATTCCATAATATTATTGTAATATAGTAATATTATGGAATGTAATGATATTGCATTTTTCTCGTGTTTTTTTTTCTTAAATCTTAAATTGAGCCCCCATAATTGTTCCTGAAGCAGACCTGATTTGGCCAAAATAAGATTATATGCAGCGAGGGTTGAGCTGAGCGTCTCTGACCTGTGAACGTGGAGCTGATGAACACTCGGATCATGTTGCTCTTCGTCCTCTGAGCTTCGTCTGTCCGTCCTCTCAGGACGTCCTGCAGGTTGACATGTCCTGCTGCTGCTGGACGCTCCGCCATCGTCATCCTCTTCTTCTTGAGACGGCTGCAGTCGTCTGTTCTGCCTCCCTCAGCTGCTCAGTCTGTTTCCCTCAGAGAGTTTCCTCCAGGACAACCAGTCCTCCCAGTCCTCCCAGCAGACCTGCTGATGCACCTGCACTTTACCAGTCACAGCTGCTGTACATATTATTACAAATAACTGCAGGACACAAAACACAACATGCTTTATCATCTTCTGGCGGCTGACAGTCTTTTAAAGCATGCTGCGATAGCTTCTTCTTCAGTGGTGGAAGCATTAACATCCTTTACTTTCTTTCAGTTAAGATTAAAATGTTACTTCAAAAATCTAACACAGGAGTATGTTGCAGGTGTGTGTGTCTCCATGATGGAAATTTTACTTATTTGAAAATATTTTAATTTAATTTTATTTTATTTTATTTTATTTTATTTACTTTTATTCTCCATGATGGAAATTTTGCTGCTAACCTGAAATGTCAAGTCACTTTAAACTGAACCAGACAATTCAAGCTACCAAATGTAGCCATTTGCTAACCTACAGCAAACTTTTTAAACTGCTAAACTGAACCAACCTGAACCAAACTATTTTAGCTACTAAAACTAACCGTTAGCTAACCTGAGGCAAAATTTCATTCAATTGTTAGCTAAGAATTAAAACAGCTAAAACTGCTAAACTTTAATGTTAAGTTTAAGTAAACTTTCGCTACTAGATTTTACTGTTTTTAACCTAAAGCAAACGCTTTGAACTGCTAAACTGAAATGCTAGCTAGTAACTATTTTGGCTACGAAAACTTTAACCGTTAGCTAACCTGAAGCAAAATATTTAAACTTCTCAACAAAATTTTTTGCTAAACTGAACTAAACTGTTTTAGCTAACCTGTAACAAAATGTTTAAACTGTGAAATTCAATTGTTAGGTAACTGCTAATTTTAACAAATGAACCAAACTATTTTATCTACCAAACTGAACCATTGGTTAACCTAAAGCAAAATTTTTAAACTGCTAAATGTTAGCGAACCAACCTGAACCAATTTCAGTCATTAGCTAACGGTCAAAACTACTAATTTTAACTGTAAGCTAACGGTTAAAACTGCTAAACTAAAATGTTAGACAACCTCAAACTTTGCTTCACTATTTTAACTTTAAAAAAGGTAACTCAATCAAACTTTTAACTCACATAATATTCCTAAAAATTAAATTTAAGGCATTTTAAGAGTTTTTAAGGACTCGCAGACGCCCCGTGATCACCTGGAAGGTAATTCAGGTAAATCTGACATTGTGTGAGGTTATTATTTGTAATGTTGCACTAAAGAAACCCCCCCTCTCTTGTTCTCTGTGTTTTCATGTCTTTACCAGCTGGACTGTATTGTATCATCTCCCATCACCTTCATCTCACCTGAGTGTTTACTAAGCGGGGCCCTGTGGGAGTCGTTGGGGCCCCCAGGGGCCGCCGTCCACAGCTGCAGCTCAGCACTAATTACACTGAAGACGAAGGCGAAGCTGATGATGATAATGACGATAACAAAGCTACTGTCGAGCCGGAGGCCATCGGCCGCACCTGAAGCTTTTACACAGTTACAACCCTCTGAGATCATGTGACGCACAAACAACTCATCACACAGGTGAGTTTTTTCATCAGGTACAGGTGATTTCTGTCTCCAATTAAAATCCTGACAAGTAAACAAAGCAATACAGATAAACCATTAAGGTGAGACGCAGGTGAATAGTGTAACATTTCTAACATAAAGATATCATGAAACTTGCCTGGTTGATTGCTTACATTAAGACTATTTTTTATTTTGTATTACAAGTTTTCTGAAGTTCTATTTTTAAATATACAGTTGAGGCATTAATTGAAATATGCCTTAATTTGCATGAATTTTACAGAGCGATCTCTTATATCACCCTATAAATCACAAAATACTGCCAACGGCCATTAAAACTTACATTTTCGACTTTTTTTCAGGAATAATATGCTCTATAAATCAGGCTGTAAGTGATACATGAACAGACCTGTTTGTTTTTATGTTCTGTTTGTTCATGTGTCACGATGTAACGCTCTCTTGGATCAAGCGGGCTGAGATACAGCTAGATTTAAAAAGAAAAAACATCAGTCCCCATCACAGGATGTGTTAACACACATCCTGTGATGGGGACTGATGGCGACATTAATGTGTTTTATGTTTGTGCAGAATTGTTCCTCAGTAATTGATGCCGTTGCAGTTCAGTTTTTTTGATTATTTTAAAATTGGTCTTCAGTTTTATTCTGAGTGGCGTTAAAAAAAAGTATTAAATTTAACTTTCCTGAAATTGTAGGAACCCTGACAGCATAATTCTTGACATTAACCCTTTGAAATCTGAGCAGATTGGTTGGAGACGGGCAGTGTTTGCTGCTTCTTTGGCTGACGCAGCTTGTAATGATTTTTTTTTTTGTGGAGTATTTTTTGTTCCGCTCGGTGAAGACGACCTCGACCGTTTTCATGTCACAACACTTATTCAGACACAGACCACTTCATCTCAAATCATTTTATTTAAGCTCATTTTTTTCCATGTTGGGTAACATTTTACTGTTTTTTCTAGAAAACGTCAGTCCGTTGTTCTCTGTGGGTCCCTGCTGTGTGGGGGCGGAGCCTGCTGCTGCAATTGGTCAGCAGGGGCACGGCGTGCTGGCTTCCTGCTGTACCATTAGTCCTTTACTCAGCAGGAACGCTTCCTGCTTCGGCTCGCGCCCGAGGAACTTCCTCAACATCTCGGAGGCGTCCTCAGAGCCGCCGGGCTGCAGGATGTACTTCCTGTAGTCCAGACCCACCTGCAGGACCAATCAGGAGACACGGTCAGTCAACACCTGCTCTGACGGGGCTCTGGTTTTTAAAGAAAACACGTTTTCTTTAAAAATCACCAAAAAAGGTTAAAAAAAAAAGCCAAAAAGTTTTCTTTAAAAGTAACAAAAAAATTTCTAAAGAAAAAAAACAAAATTGGGTCTTTAAAAATTACCACAATTTTTTAAAGATAAAAAAGGCCACACTATTTTTTTAATAAATCACCTACAACTTTTACAGAAAAAATGGCCAGTATTTTTTCTATAAAAATACGCAATAAAATAATTACAAAGTACAGCCATTCAGAGTGGTACACCCCTCTACTAAAGCCAAAATAAAAAGTCCCTGCCCAGAGCTTAGAGCTTTGCACAACTCCCTCCCTCCTCATAAATAACTAACAGTCCCTAGACCGTTTCTCTGTAGAGAATGTTTGGCCTTTAAAATTTGTCTCAAAGTCCTGGAAAGTCCTGGAAATGTTTTGGTAAAACTCCGTGTGAGCCCTGATGATCAGCTGCTGTGAGATCTGACCTTTGGGTTCATGATTCCCTCCTGTTTGAAGCGCGTGAAGAACATGTCCATGGAGAACACCTCGCTCCACAGGTAACCGTAGTACTGAGCATCGTAACCGCCCGCCAGGTGCCCGAAGGTCGCCGGCATGTTGGTCCCTGCAGAGAGTGACGGAGAGGTCAAAGGGAGCCAGGATGTGTGCTTTTATTTTATTCTTCTTATTATTAACGATGATAATCCAACCGTGACTGAAGGTTTAGTGTCATTAAAACTCAACATTTGACTGTTTTAAGTTTAGAAAACATTTAAAGAGTGACCTGGTGTGGCAGGGATCCCCAGGATTTCCAGGCAGAGGCGTCCGTACTCCTCCGCGGCGTCCAGCCCGGTCCTGGTGTGCAGAGCCTGATCCACTTTAGCCAGAACAATCTGCCTCAGGTTGAACAGACCTGCAGGAGACCAGACCGCTTCAGTTACCGCGTCACCGCCTGCGCTCTTTACAGTGTCTCTATTTCAACCTCAATGCTTTTAATTTGTTGACCAATAGTGCTGCTTCCTGTGTGGTACCCACCGGTGTTGGCGAGGCGGGACTTGATGAGTCTGTCGAGCAGCTCGTCGGGGATAGCGTTGCTGGTCTTGTAGTGTCTGGACATCCTCAGGAGGGGCTCCCTCTCCCAGACCCAGTTCTCCAGCATCTGAGACGGAGCCTCCACAAAGTCCCGCTCCACGTGAGTCCCGCTGAACATGGCATAGTCCGCCTGCACGCACGCACGCATGCACACACACACACACACACAGAGTCAGTGTATCAGTAACTCCATCAGTTTTTGGGGCCACAGTATTACTGCTCAGGACTGAACGTCCACTGTGTGGTAGGGCTGCACCATATCACCACATATTAATCACGGTTTTGGCCTCCCAAAATGAAAATGAACACGATTGGCTTAAATGATCCACCTTAAAAATGCTCCGCTTGGAGAAAACTCAGCTGCATATCTGATCGAGCGCTCCCTAAACTAACAGCAGCCTCCACGTCTGCAGAGCCGTCATGCCGCTGCGTGCCAAAAACTCAGAGGAAACTAAAATCATCCGTTGTTTGGACACAGGACAGAACGAATCAAATCCAAAGAGTGCGTGAGACGTACTGATGCACGATTTGGGATTTTTTGCCGATATCCAATATGTTGATATATGTAGCAACTCATCTGGTCGATATCAATATGTCCACTTTTCCCCCCTAATGTCAGTGATGATCAGCTCTTCTGCAGTGAATTACCATCATATTCTGCAGACTGTTACCATGACGACCCACCAGCAGATAGAGACATGACATATAACGCTTTACACGCATGAAATATTCATTCATTCTGCAAAATAAGAAAAAACATGTCGGCCAATTCTGACAGTTCATTTGAGAGTCAGTATCACTTAATACCGATGACGGGTGGTGAAGAAAAACCTTATTTTAGGTTTTATTTTGATGCAAAGATTTGTTAATTAGCAGGAAAGCAGCACGAGGTGAATGTGACAGCAGCTCTCTGTAGATTTGATTTTGGGTGAAAAGTTTTGGTACATTTTTATTTATATATACATTTTGGACCGGTCTGATTTTGAAGCGAAGACTAAAACGTGATCAGAATTGAAGGACAACATCGAGGTGAAAGCTGTGCTCTGTTGTCACAGTGCATTCAAATATTTTGTCCAAAATTTTAAAAAAAGAACAATCATAATCTAAACATTGAACAAAATAATCGTGATTATTATTTTGGTGTTAATTGTGCAGCCTGTCTGTGTGGAAGCTGGAGTGCTTCTGTACCTCAGTTAGATTAACATAAAATCTCTTTTATTATGATTATTATTATTATTATTATTATTTTTATTATTGTTTTTATTATTATTATTATTTATTATTGTTATTATGATTGTTATTATGATTATTATTATTATTTCTGCTACATTAACGTCCCTCAGCTAGAAACACGAAGCTGCTTAAACTGAAATTAAGAGCTCGCTGTTGAATTTCTTTTCTAAATCGGCTCAGTTTCCATGTAAAGTCTGAAAGGTGCGGCAGCGCTGAAGAGACGACATCATGCTTCATCAGCTGACCTGAGCGCAGAGTTGGTGCATGACGTGTCCGAACTCGTGGAAATACGTCTCCACCTCGTCGTGCTGCAGCAGCGACGGAGCGTCGGCCGTCGGCTTGCTGAAGTTCGCCACCATGGCCGCCACCGACATCTGGCGCCTGCCGTCGGGCAGCAGACAGCCGGGCTGCAGGCCGAAGCAGGCGGCGTGACCGTACTTTCCCTCTCTGCGGGGGACAGATGAGACAGGAGACACTGAAGACACCTGGACACTCGCATCGCCACATTTAGCCGAAATAAAGCCGGAGCACTCACGGAGACGGCGGAGCCCTCACCTGGGGTAGAGGTCGAGGTAGAACTGGCCGATCACCTGCCCGCTGCTGCGGTCCTTCACGCAGTACAGAGAGACGTCCGGGTGCCACACAGCGGCTCCATCCACCTGCTCGAAGGACAGACCCAGCAGCTCCTGGTAGATGTCCAACAGTCCCTGAGTCACCACCTCCATCGGGAAATACTCCTTCAGCTGGTTCTGATCCACCGCGTACTGAGTCTCCTCCACCTGAGACAGAGAGAGCAGGAGGAAGAGGAGGAAACAAAATTATCACTCACTTTTACTTTTCAGGCCGCCACCTGAAAGTTGGAGATTTGAATCATCTGCCGGAGAACCGTCCGAAAGAAAACGACCTGCGACTCGGAAAAGTGCAACAGAGCGGCCGTTCAAATCGGGAATCCGAACTGGAAACTCGTGCAAGATCCATGTAGACCGAGTCGGTCGAACTGACGTCACAGCAACATGGCGGCGCACGTGGTGAACGGTGAGCAGAATTTCCTGTTTGTCAATTTGCCAAAAACTCAGAGGAAACTAAAATCATCCGTTGTTTGGACACAGGACAGAACGAATCAAATCCAAAGAGTGCGTGAGACGTACTGATGCACGATTTGGGATTTTTTGCCGATATCCAATATGTTGATATATGTAGCAACTCATCTGGTCGATATCGATATGTCCACTTTTACAGAGAGACGTCCGGGTGCCACACAGCGGCTCCATCCACCTGCTCGAAGGACAGACCCAGCAGCTCCTGGTAGATGTCCAACAGTCCCTGAGTCACCACCTCCATCTGCTTTTATACGCTTGTGTTGTGAAACGTTTTAACAGCTTCGCAGTGGCATTTAGCTGATTTGTGTTTGATAGAAGAGCGTGTAGCAGCCGATTCCTCCCGTCTCTGTTAGCTTCCTACATCGATGCAGCCGACTATAAGATCTAAAAATCACCAAAAAGTTTCCTCTGTGAGGCGGGGTGTCTGCTGCTGTGGTGGCTCAAAACTTCTGATGTTCAGAGGCCAAACAAACATGAGTTTCCTGCGGGAATCCATCTTTTGTTAAGAGTTTATTTTCGTCATCTGCACATCTTTTGGGTGAATAATGCTTCATTGATAATAAGCCATGTTGGCTTTTTGTTCGCAGAGCTTTTGTTTCACTTCACAGTGGTTATTGTGGCTGCAGTACGCTGTACACTCGTCTCCTCCTCTCTCCTCTGAGCAGGGCGGAGAAACACCGTGTGTTAGAGCGAAAAGCAAAACGCAAGACTCTCACACTGAGCTGAAATGAAGTGAGGTCAGGGCGGGACATCCCTCCTTACCTGGGTCATGAAGTACCGGGTGTCCCAGGCGTGCAGCTCTCCGTTGAAAGGCAGATTTCTCTTCTGACACTCCTTCTCCTTTAGTTTGAGGATGACGGCGCGCTCTTCATCGCCCAGAGGCTTCAGCTTACGAGCCAGCTCCTCTGAAACAGCACAGAGGACAGGTGAACTCCGCAGGTAAAACCATGTTTCTGAAGATTTTATTAATGTAATTTGGTAAAAATGTTCCCAAATGTTTCTCTCAGCACTGGATTAATTCACACGAAATGTAATACGACCAGGTGTTCACGTGAAATCCAAACTAAGAAGTGGTTTTAATAATTTTAATGTGCTCCTCAGAAATATTGTTTTTAAGAGTTACGAGCACATGAACGTCCCTCCAAAGTCGTAATCCCGAGTGGGAAATTGGAAAATTTTGTGATACCCGAGTTGCAGAGTTGTGACGTTTGCGTGACGTTTCAGCAGAAATGTCAGAAATCCTGTTAACAGCATCAACAACTGACGGTAAAAAATTATGATTTGGTTATTTTGTTCCTCGTAGCTCTCAGTGACTTTTCGTAGAGTCACATTTGAGTTTGTGCGTCTGTTAGCTGCAGCAAACTGTGAACTCTGCAGCAGCCAGAAAACTAACACTGACAACACGCTGACTTTACAGCACGAGGCGCCGACGCCACGTCACAAACGCACAAACACGGAGGGAAAATCAATGTTCAAATGGGAAGAAAGAAACTTTATTAATTCACGTATTAAATGTAAAAGTCTGATCAAAGTTTAATACGGTATTAACGGCTGTCCATGTAGTCACTGAGATTCAACATAAAAATAGAATATTCAAAATATATCAAAAATAGATTGAAATGTAAACATATAAATAAAGTGTAAACAGCTGTCAGCCTTATCGCTCTCAGCATTAAAATGTAACCCGTCTTCTTTGTAACTTCATATTGTCCCACTTTAGCGCCTCACGACACACGAACGCCGCCATCGACGTCGACACTCCGACCTTCTGACAGCACATGAACGCAGCATCTTATTTCACCGGTCTCTCTGCAGGTGTCTGCAGGTGATGGCAGCACACAGGTGTGTCCTCACTCACCCAGGAAACAGGCCACCTTCTTCGCACACTTCGCCATGTTCATCTCCAGGACGAAGTCGGCGTGCGTGATGAAGCCGAGCAGCGAGCATTTCTGAGCCCGAAGCTCCACCAGCTCCCTCAGGATGGTCGAGTTCTCCTGCAGGCGCACGCACGCACGCACGCACGCACGCACGCACGCACGCACGCACGCACGCACGCACGCACGCACGCACAGAGACACACACGCACGCACGCACAGAGACACACACACACGCACGCACGCACACACACAGAGAGACACGCACACACACGCACACGCACACACAAACTTAGTAAGGTGCTGTTATTTTTTAAGATTGGGCCATTTAATTACCGTTCGTGTTTCTAAACCTGTCACTTTTTTTGGGTGTGGCCGTGTTCCCACGTCTCAGTCACATGCTGAGTGCAGCGTCGTTATCACGGATAGAAACGACAAAACTAATAAAATAAGATGTAATAAACTGGAATTATCATTTAACTAAAACAGAAAACTTAAAACAAACAAAAAAACTTTCTTTGAGGAAGTTTTTTCATTAGTGATGAAAAACGGATTATCGTCTTAATGAATCATTAGTTTGGCTCGTAAACATCAGGAAATAGTGAAACAGGCTCTTCTGCAGTTTCCCAGATCCCAACACAACGTACAAACAGTTTTCTGTGTTCGACCTACATCCTAATTTGAAGTTTGAAATATTTAATTGACTAAAAAATGGACGATCACGAGAGTTCAGCGGCTGCTACAAAGTCTGAATATCACCACTGATTTCCTGAAGAGATTTGATTTTGAATCACAACGTCCGGATTTGACTCACCTCCATGAGGGATATTTCAGTTACAATACCAAAAAGAGTAAAACTAAAATATTTGCTGATTCTTCTTTTAGCCTTTACGCTCCAGAACACCTTCGTGGTTCCTGTTAGCAGAAACCAAACGTAGTTCGCTCAGATTGTCGTGATTTAGGAAGAAAAACCTGCAGCACTGGTTGTTTGTCTGTTTACTTCCTGTCTCACCTCTTTGCAGCGCGAGTTGAAGGCCTCCTCCAGCTTCCTGCGAGTTTCGGGGACGAAGCATTTCTTCATGGTGGGGAAGTAATGAGGATACTTCAGGGTGACCTTCAGCTTCTCTCCGTCCCTCTCCAGAGAGCTCAGGAAGTCCTCAGGGAGGCCACCTGAAACCAAAACCACCACCACAGAAAGACAGGACGACCAGGTGAGACAGACTGAAGGCTCAGAGAGAGGACGACCAGGTGAGACAGACTGAAGGCTCAGAGAGACAGGAAGACCAGGTGAGACAGACTGAAGGCTCAGAGAGACAGGAAGACCAGGTGAGACAGACTGAAGGTTGGGGACTCACCCAGCTCGTCTCTGGTGAAGGACAGACTGGTGGTGTCCTCGTTCAGGTTCTTGTTGAAGTCGATGCAGAGGTTACTCAGCTTCTTCTTGATGGTCTTGATCTCCTGAGAGAGTCAAAGTCAAACGTTCAGAAACATTTGATGACTAAAGTGCATCAGAGTGACAGAAGCATCGATCTCAGACAGAAAGTCAAAAAATAACGATAATGTTAAATGCTTGAAAAAAGATGTTTCCTCGTCGCTGCATTAAACTCTGCTGTTACAGTTATTAGGGAAAAACTGAAACCGAAAACAAAAGAATTTAAAACAAATATGGCAGCTCGATGAATTCTGCTGAGTTTCTTTCCTTGAGAGAAAACTTTGGATTGAGGTCGTTACGTCTTTCTGCTCGAGGAGTAAGTAGAGTCAGCTTTTGGTGTGGAGGTCAGAGAGGTGAACTCGCGGAGAGCAAAGAAGGAAGCAGCCGTCACCTCTTGTGTCTCTTTGGGCAGGTGGAGGCCGTTCCTCCTCCCCAGTTTGATCAGCCGCTCCATGTAGCGTTTGGACTCTGCCGTGAGGCTGCTGGCGTCCAGCTTGCTCTGAAGACGGAGACAGGAAGACGTCATGAGGACAGGAGAGGAACTGAGACGGCTCTGAGACGGTGCTTTTTCATTTAAAATAAATATAAAATAGGACCTTCTCAAGTTCTGTTTTTTTAATGCCTGACCCGTTTAACAGCACCCCCTCCCAAATCATAAATAACGAACAGTCCCTATCCCTAACCACAGAGGGAGGCTGCGCAGCGACAAGGAGCACGCTCAGAACGCCAAGTCCCGAGAGTCAACACCTGAGAGTCGACACCTGAGAGTCAACACCTGAGTCAACACCTGAGAGCCAGTCAACGCCTGAGAGTCAACACCTGAGAGTCAGTCAACACCTGAGAGTCAACACCTGAGAACTGAGAGTCAACACCTGAGAGTCAACACCTGAGAGTCAGTCAACACCTGAGAGTCAACACCTGAGAACTGAGAGTCAACACCTGAGAGCCAGTCAACACCTGAGAGTCAACACCTGAGAGTCAGTCAACACCTGAGAGTCAACACCTGAGAACTGAGAGTCAACACCTGAGAACTGAGTCAACAACTGAGTCAACACCTGATAGTCAACACCTGAGAGTCAACACCTGAGAACTGAGAGTCAACACCTGAGAACTGAGTCAACAACTGAGTCAACACCTGAGAGTCAACACCTGAGAGTCAACACCTGAGAACTGAGAGTCAACACCTGAGAACTGAGAGTCAACAACTGAGTCAACATCTGAGAGTCAACACCTGAGAGTCAACACCTGAGAGTCAACACCTGAGAGTCAACACCTGAGAGTCAACACCTGAGAGTCACATGTTGAGCAGAAGCCAAAATGTTTTTATGTAAAACAGAGAAAAGATGGAAGAAACAGAGAGCTGCTGACAGACGGATCAACCATTTATCTCTCCATTCATCCATTGATCTGTCCTCTGATTGGACGGCTCTCCATCAGCTCACCTCCAGAGCGACGATCCTCTGGTAGACGTCCTCCCTCATGCTCATCTCCACGTCAAACTCTGAAAGACGCTTGTCGGCCTCAGTGCTCGCCGCTCGCACTTCCTTGGAGGAGGAGACGTGTTGCGGGAAGTCCAACATGTTCCTCTGGACTGAGACAGGTGAGGGGAGGGGTCAGACAGGTCGCTGCTCGATCAGACAGGTGAGGGGCGGGGTCAGACAGAAGTGACAACACAGCAACGTCACAGTCAGTTTGATGGATTTTCATCCAACAGGATCTAAGAAAACTCGAGCTGCAGCCATAGTTTTTATAATTTCATTTTTTTTAATTAAAATTCTAATGTTTACTGTTCATGTTTATTTACTATGTTGGTCTTTTTTTTTTTTTTTTTAGAAATAAAACCAATTTTCTCAGATTTCAGAGGTTGAAATGTTAGTGAGAGGCCTCTGAATGCAAAAAAAGTGTTGATGATCTTGCATATTCTTCTTCTCTTTATCGCAGGTGTGATCAGAGCCAATGAGCAGCGACCTCGAGACGCCGCAGGAGGTTCAACAGTCAGAAACACAACCTGCACGATCGTATTCAGCGTCAAGTCATGTCCTAACTGTGATTTAGCTACTGGTTATTTAGATTCAGTATATTTAGTATCAGTGACGTAAGACTCTGTGTTTCGTTATTTAAGTTAGTAGCTTGTTACGTCATTGTTTGATAGAGAATCTCACGATTTTGTCTCAGTAAGTTGGAATTTCCATTTAATTATTTATTCATTTAAATTGATTTTTTTGGTCATTTTGATTCATTATTTTGTTTTCATTTATTATTTTGTTGTGTTTGCTAATTTTTGTAATTTAATTTAATTTGGTCATTTTGATTTTTTGTTTGTATTTATTATGTTTTAATTTTTATTTATTGTTTTGTCATTTTCATTTATTTTTGTAATTCTGATTTATTTTTTGAAATTTCAATTCATTATTACATTTATTTATTGTATCTTATTATTTTGTCATTTATATTTATTATTCTGTCATATTTTGTGTATTATTTGCTGGGTATTTTTTGAGGGAATGTCAATTTTTAGAATTTAGATTTAGTTTTTAATCATTTCAGTTTGTTTTGTTTTTATATAATACTTTGTCACATTAATTTTTGTGATTGCGACTTTTTGGGGGTAATTTTTATTTAATATTTTTCATTTTTATTTACTTGTTTTTCTTGATTATTTTGTTTTTTTTATCTTTTTTATTTTGAAATAGTACTTTGTAAATTTCTCCCAGAATTTTATAATGATGATTTGGCATATTGTAATTTCATTTTCGAAAAAATTAATCTATTATAGACTTTTTTATGTGCCACTTATCTTTCCAGGTGAGATACCATTAAGGAAGAAAAAAAAACAGCTCTAATTTTCCCTCTTCAGGGCTCTCACTCATCAACAGTCATGACTTTTGAAGTGATGAGTATGAACTGAAGTTAAAATTGATCATTTTGGCGTTTCCTCCTGCGGCGGCGTGCCGGAGGTGTTTTCAGGTTTTCAGCTGCCTCCACACAAACTCGGCGTCTCTTTTGTGGCAGCAGCAGCTGGTTCAGCTGCTTTCTCTGCAAACTGCTGACGAGTCTCAACAATCACAAACTGATTGTGCTGACTCGGCCTCCCTGCGGCGTTCACAATGGACGAGCAGCCTCACCGTGCTGTCAGGTTCACGCTGCCTTTGACCGCTTTACATTCAGGTTCGCCGTCTGTCAACTGGACGAGCTGCAGAAATATCTGGAGGCTATGTTCATATCATAAAACATTTTTTAATCTCTGCTAGCCTGTGACATTAAAGGGGTAGTTCAGATTTTTTTTACTGTATAAAGTACTTAGAGTCAGTGTTTTAACTGCAGTAAATGTCGGTCGGCACGCCTGCAGTTTGGTGTAGCGCCGCAGACGCTGAGCAATCTGCTGCTGAGGACGAGGGCGGCGACAAAATGTTTAGTTGGTTTAGTTGAGTTTTCTTGCAGACCCCTTTAATGTCACAGGTTTATGGGGTTGGGCACCAAAACCAGGTGCCAATAAGCTGGAAGGAATCATGACTCATATGTTGGTGACTCATTTCAGTGTCAGAGAAGCTTCATGATTTTTTGAAAAAGTGAGCATTCATTTTTTACAAATCACCTGGATTAAAAAAAGCCCTTCTTTCACATTGTTTACCACTGTTTTGCGCTTTATTTTTAAAGAACAACAACAAAAAAAACTAAATTGATAAATAAAAGTATCCATTCAGGCACCATTTAGGCTCCGTACAGTTTTCAAAGTATTGTTTCAGCACCGGTGACAGAAAAAACCCAAACGATAGCCTTCAGGTGAAGACATATTTAAGTGCGACTCAGGTGATGTTTCTGCTGTCCGCTGCAGTGTGATGATCTGCAGCCTGATTTCTCTTCTTCTTCTAGTGTGAACAAGCACCGCCACCGGATCACAGAGGACACTGACAACAGGCCCAAAGGACAGTAAACCGGGACGAGGAGCCGTACACCTGAAACGCTAAGAAACCGTGGGACGACGGGGGGCGTGGTCGTCCCGTCAAACCAGACAGGACGACCAAACCTGAATAAAACCACATGGCGCGACTCCTCTGCAGGAGGACAGCAGTCCAAACATGTCTGTCTGTGAGTACATCATTCATACATTCCTCTGTTGCTGTTAAAACAAATCTGTGAGCCACACCAGGCGTGTTTACATGGAGCCTTTTAATCTGATTACAATCGGTTTAAAAGCCCAAACAGATTAAATATGATCCATTTCAACACCTCAGGCAGCTTAAACAGCCCAAAATGATTCAGATTTCAATCAGTTGCACATTTTGAACCTTTTCAAAAACCAAAGAACATCTGTATGCACGCTCCGTCCTCACGAAAGAGGACCGGATGATGTATGTTTCTTTTCTTTGGAGGGAAAAAAAGCTGAAATATCCATTTTAGCCGTTGGTTTGACTTCAGCTTGCAGACAAGACGCTCGCGCCTCTCTGTAACCATAGTAACAGACTCCCTCCTGCCCCGGAGAGAGGAGAGGGAGAGCGCCGTGCTGCTGTCAGACGTTATCCCTTATTTATTTTTCAGTGCGAGGACGTGCACTGGTGTCGTGAGAGTGTGTGAAAAGTGTCAGTTGCGTGTCTCATGGTCAGTGTGAGAGCTGGCAGCCCTGTCAAGTTACTCTATTTATCATTTATTTTAATGAAAACTCATCAGTCTAAGTGTTTTTTAATAGAGATCTTTGAATCTGTCACCATTTACTGTAATATGACAATATTTTTTTTCATTTTCAAATGAAAAATGTAAATACATGTAACAGCTGCTCATTTTCAACCGTTTCTGCCTAAAAAACTCTGAATCGTGTTTTTGGGTTGATTTTTTATCTCCTGGCTGTGACAAAGATAAACACCATCAGAGCTCTCAGCAGCGTCAGAGGCTGCTGATCGGTGGACACTAACCGGTGTATTCGACCTCCACGTCAGCCAGCGCCTTCAGCGTGTTCTCGAAGGTGACGCTGTCCAGGTCCAGCGCTCCCACGCCGTCGTACACCACCTTGGTGTTGGCGATGAGCTCGTCGGAGAGCTGCTGGATCTGCTCGGGGGTCAGGTCCCAGCGCAGCCGGTTCTCAGAGCTGACCGGCACCTGGCTGCCAAACACCACCTCACCTGGACAGCAGAGGACAGCAGAGGACAGCAGGAGACACAACAAGCCAGGTCAGTGACGGAGAAGTACGCCTATCTTTGACTGAAGTAAAAGTACTACTACCACACAGAAAAAATACTTACAATCAAAAGTCCTGCACTGAAAATCTTCTCTTAAAGTATGTTCATATAATAAGTTAATGCAGTTAAAGTAATGATAAGGTATAAAAATGTATATTAAATCTAAAACTGTTCCCTGTGACTGTGAGGTCCTGATAATTTATATACAGCATGTGTTTTTTTCTTCTTTAACCCTTTAGGTCCCACTTTAATATCACACACACTCCCACCGCTCTGCACACATAATGTGCTTTTCAAAATCAGGCTTTAACTACGATACAAGAATACTAGTTTTTACTTTCAATGAGTTCGTTTTTAACCAACATCAGTCATAATCATACATATCAAATTTTCATTAATTTTCAGAATTTTAACCCTTTAAATACCTTTTTTTTGTCACCATGTTTTTAGATGTGAAAAAAAGAGAATTATTTTCAATATCCTACATTCAAAGTAGATAATTATTTTTTGCTGATGGCAGTCTGGGATATGTTAGTGATTAGCAGCAACACTGATTGCGAAATTTAAGAATGAAAAGCTCCTAAAATGCACCAAACTGTCCCCGAGGGTTACTGGAATTAACTTACATTTAATTGGGTTTCAAGTGTTAGAAGTTTAATTTTTTACTGAATGAGTTATGTTCAGTATTGATGTGAGGATGTGATTTCTGTGAACATGACTTTGTTAAGTTTCAAAAAGTGAAAGACCTCAAAGTTTATTACATAATTATTCAACATGATTGAAAGGCAATCGGTGTGAAGCTAATGGAGCCTGAGTGGAGCTCATGGATGTACGTGAACATGTCAGCCTTACATGAGTAAACCTGTAATCTACCAACTCAGACAAATTACACATCCAGAATACAAAACACCCTAGTTTTATTTCAGATTTCTATAAATATTCTCTCCCAGAACAGCTTCAGCATTAGACAGAACTAAAAAAAGCCTGATTTATTTTTACTGCACTCACTCCAACAGCGTAAAGACACCAATGAGGTAAACACACATCAGACACTGGATGCACTGTGTGTTTGTGTGTGTGTGTGTGTGTGTGTGTGCGCTGTTCTTCATACTGTGTATGCCCACATTCCTGATTAGTTAAACACATTCCTACATCTTCAGAAATTATACATACCGGTATCTAAAGAACTGCACTCATTTCAGCTTCACTCACAGACTCCTGACAGAGCAGCGCATCACACTAATTTTAAAATATATATATATATATATGTACATATATAATTACATATAAAAATCTGTTCAATTCAATTCTTACTACCATTTAGTTACTCCATAACACATCATGCACCACTTTTGTTAGGTATGAGGGACTGTGTGTTATTAATGGGGGGGGGGGGGTTCTATATATTTATTCTAGAAAATATTTACTATACTATACTACACTTTACTAGTATTTACTTTTTTTTCTCTAAACACCTCTGGAATTGTTTTTCTTTATTTTTATATACATTTTTGTGATTTTTCAAAGAAAATATTTTGGTGATTTTTTAAAAATTAAAAAACATTTAGACTTTGTTTTTTAAACACTTTTGCAATTTTTTCTCTTCAACTTTTTGGGTGACCATGCCTTTATTTTATTTTATTTATTTATTTATTTTCTTCTCTTAAATGTGTCCTTAAATGCAGTCCTTGAGTAAATGTAATTAGGTACATTACACCACTGACTTACAAATACAATCATAATACAAATTTCTAATTCCTATCCATTTTTTCCCCACAGAAAACAGGTAGAAAAAAGAGATTGTTGTGATGAATTCATGAGCAGAATATGAATGTTAGAAAATGTCTTTAAATGAATGTAACGGTGAGAAGAAAAAGGCAGCAGGCGGCTCTAAACTTTAAAGTGTCAGATTTTTTAACGGAGTTTGGTGCGTGAGAACTGACTTAGTTAGCCGAGTGAATAAGCAGCTAACGGCTAACGGGCTACGTAAAAACAAGAGAATCAACGCAGAAACCGCGGGAAAAAAAAGAGCCAAAATCACAAAACGCCGGCTCTTATTTGGCCATTATAAGCTGAACCGAGAGTTAAAATTATTTTTGATTTACTGTTAAATCTGAACACACCGGCTCAGGTGGGAGCGGCTAAGCTAACGTTAGCATTGAGCGGAGACGCTGAGGGATCAACGCTGATTAAAGCTGAAACATCACAGAGACTCAGAGAGGAAACACGGCGCCAACACACGCGGTTCGACACCAAAACGACCCGGTCACGGCGAAAACACCGCGGCAGGACTCACCTGTCGGCCCCATGGTTCAGGTATTGAATGGAGGTTCGTCGGGTCCGTGTGGGAAACTGTCAGGCGGCGGAGTGGAGGACGAATAAAGCCGCTACAGAAGAAGAATTAACCTTCTGGTCACACATTTCAAAATAAGACTTCCCGCGAGAAGCATATTTACAGAAAAAAAACTGAAACCACTAAACTTAAGATTGCATTTATTTAAAAATTAGAATATGTACCATTTTGTATTAAACAGTATTTACAGTATAATAAGCAGTGACGTGCTCTTAACTTAACCTTTAGGGACTGTTTGGTGAATTTTACGCGCTTTTCATTCTTCATTTTTTGATCATTTTGGCTGAGTTCATGCAAATGGCATTAATGCTGTGTATTTTTGTTTAATCTTAATTTCCAGTGCAGCTCCTTCAATAATTCTGAAATACACTGTGGAAACTAAATATTTACATTCAGAATCAGAATCTGTTTTTATTGCCAAGTACATTTACATATACGAGAAATTTGACTTGATGTTTTGGTGCAAAACATGTAACATAAAGGAAGAGTAAAAATAGTGAATTTTAATATAATAAGACATAAGATAAAAAATATAGAAGCATAAGGATAAAGAACACGAAATGTATGTACAAAAGGTGCAATGGAGGGATTGTGCAGTTGTGCAGAAGTTGGAGTTGCAGTGCATGTTTGTTATAAATTACAGTTCAGACTGTTCAGGTCCAAAAATGCTCCATTGAAACCCATTCAAACTGACATTTTTGATCCCACAGCCATCAGAGCAGAAAAACAGGACTTGTATTATTTCTGGGTGTCATTCTGGGCTTTTGACTCTGAATTTGTCATTTTGACTATTTTCCACCTGATGAGGTCATTTTGACCATATTTGGCATATGGAGGAAATACATGCTATTTCCACTAGGTGACCTGTCACAGTCAATGTAGCTGCTGATCACTGACATATCCCAGACTGTCAGCAGCTACACTCACACACTGACATATCCCAGACTGTCAGCAGCTACACTCACACACTGACATATCCCAGACTGTCAGCAGCTACACTCACACACTGAGGAGGAGGAGACTCAACATCATTCAGTTTTACATACTTCATGTATTAAATATATTCAGTAAAGTTTGAAAATAAAAAGTAGGCGGATTTTCTAGTTTCAAGTTTGGGTTGCTTTTATTTTGAAGTAAAGTTTGCTAAACTTCCTGTATTTTGTAGTTTTTTGTAACTTGACCCTCGGACTCGAACTACACCACACCGTCGCCTACGCGTGACGTCAAAACAAACGCGACCAGCTAATGAGCTAGCTGAATGACGTTCATGATTACTCGAAGGAGCGGAGCTAACGACAACTTCTCCGCTAGCGTTACCGGACCAATCTACACCTGAAGCGCAGAGACAGTCGGTAGGAACAACTCGTTACCGTGTCTCCGCGGTGGATCGCACACACCGTGATTTCATGATATTTACCGGCTGCGCTGTTGTTCTCACCGGAATGTGATCAGCTAACTCGGTAGCCGTTAGCACGGAGCCGTTAGAGAACACGTCACGCCGAGCCTCTTTCTAAACTCCGCTAAAACAGCACGGCCTCCCCTCTGAGGGAAATTGTGCACGCGTTAGAGTAAAACCAAAAATGTGTCACGCGCTGTTAATAACCACTCCTTAATTCGGCACACGTTACGGTCACAAAGAAACACAGTTACAGTAATTTTGCAGCTTTTTCTCGGGATACAGAGTGCTGTAATGCGTAGCAGTTAGCGTCAGATAGCGACTAGCGTAAACGACAAATCGGACTTTAAAGTGACATTCTGATGAGATGATTTGCTGCCACACTAGTCAAATATTTGCCGAATTTCTCGAAAAACACACAGGATTCCAGCCATGCCAGTTAATTTAAATTCTACACATATTTTCCACTGCTGAATCACAAGGCAGCGTTAAATTGCGTGAATTTTGAATGAGGATTCGCAAAAACAAACGCCAACCGGATAATTGTCAGCTTACTACACCGTGTTTTTTTGTCGGTATGCTGGCAGGCTAAGCTAAAAGTAAACAAGTAATTTGTGTTTATGAAATCTGAGTTGAGGGAGCTCGCAGCGGTGCTTTAAAGCGTCCCACAGCTGGCTCATCGTGGCTCTGTTTTATCGCGATTAATGCACCGGGAGGGCTCGTGTTAGCTGGCAGGTGTTAGCATTACTGAGACAGTCGTGCGGAGTTATACTTAGCCACAGTTGCTAGAAGGTTCTGCAAGCTAATGCTAAAGGGGGGCTGGCTAACCTGAGAGTCACTCTGTGGTGGTGGAGCAAGTATTCACATCATTTGTAAAAGTGAAAGTATTCATGTCACGCTGTGAAAGTACTCTACTGATAGTAATAGTTCTGCATTTAAAACGATACTTAAAGGTCCTGTATTGCAAAAAGTCAGGTAGACATGTTTTCTATTATTATAAAGCAGGTTTAGGTGCCACATAAATACTGTGATGGTGTCAAAGGCTTGATTCACAGAGAAACACTCTCTGTCTGTCCTCAGAGACTGTGACCTCAGACCAGCCGGCAGGACCTCTGCTGTGAAGTCACTGAATCACTGACCTCATGTTTGATTTAGCGCACGCAATGAAAAATATTATAAAACAGAAATCTACAATGTGGAGCGTGACTGATGCTGTAAAGCTGTGAAGGCAGCGATTAGGTTTAATGAGTTTCTGTGTCCGGCCTTTTTAAACTGTAAAAGTTCAAAATTTGGGTCTGTACTGGCGTATTTTATGTTGCAGAACAAAATGTCTAAATATTGTCACGGCCTTACCATTTGCACTAAGTGATGGAGGTAAATCAGAAACTCTGGAGAGACTGTGACTGTCGGTGGAGTCTGGAGGCTCTGAGATAATGGCTTCAGCTCCCCGCCGAAAAAGGGTGGTCGAACGGCAGATAAAGCAGTGAAAATATCCCAAATATAACGTACACTTGAACTGACAGTAATCTTCTAAGGTTGGTCTTTTTTAGGGGACTGTAACCAACTATGAACCTGAAAATGAGCATAATAAGAGACCTCTAGATAAAAATATGTAATACATGTAATTAAGTCTCTGAGTAACAGAAGCAGCAATGTGTTTTTCACTTTGACTTAATAAGTTGACCAGCTGACGTTCTTCCTCTGCCTGTTTTTATCTTCAGTCTCTCTCCCTCAGTGACCACAGAGGAGCGAGCCTCCGTCACCATGACAGACAACAAGCGTCTCGCCTTCTCCATCCTCCAGTTCCTCCACGATCAGCTGCAGTCGGGAAATCTGACCTCAGGCGCCCAGGAGAGTCTGGAAGGTGAGTCCTCAGCGGACAGATACGCCACCAAGAACCGTGACAACAGACGTGATAACAATTAATCGGCAATCAATTAATTGGTCCTTAAGAATTTAATCAAACGTGAAACTCGATTAATCCTGAGTGCTGTCAAAGTATCTGCAGTATGTTTCTGTGAGCTTCGATTGAGGAAAACTAGCTTTTGGTGATGATGTAAATCAGAAACCGCGCCACTTTGTTGTGTTATTTGTTATTTGATGATAGACTCGGGTGGTTTTCCTGTTATCAGATTAAAAACGTGTTCACTCAGAGCTGTTTGATTGTATGAACGTGATGCGGCGGTTTTCTACCTCAAAGTTATTGTAAATATCAGCTGTGATTGTGATTGGCCCGATATCAGAGACTATCAATAATATTGGTTTATATCATAGACTGGATCAATAATATCAGCTTATAGCAGCGAGCTGAAAGGTTGCAGATCTCCAGCTGCTGTGGAGGAGTCGGACAGACTTCATCAATAATTGGATTGTCCCCCGCTCACGAGGACAGAAGTCCAGTTAAAGGATCCGGCTGGAACCAGACTGAGTGTGTTTCTGAACTGAGTTTGTTGTTCTGCAGTCGCCGTTCAGTGTTTGGAGACGGCGTTTGAAATCTCGACTGACGACCAGAGCCTCGCCGTCCCCATGACGTTACCGGAGATCTTCGCCTCAGCCACAGCCAAGGTGACCATCCCGAGACTCCGGCATGTGAAATAAAACCGTGTGTTTACGAGGATAAGTCGGTCAAAGTGATTTCTGATTTACGCTGTTTGTGTTTTAGCTTCCTGCCGAGTCGCAGGTCAACAACAACTCCCCTCCCCCACAACCTCCGAACTCCCTCAGCGAGGAACAGAGAGCCGAGGCCGAGACCCTCAAAACTGAAGGTGAGGAGGAGACTCAGACGTCTGGCAGGAGGTCATGCCGCCGTCTTTGGCGTCTCTCTGTCAGTGACCGGGTGATGTGTGTTTGGATCCGCAGGTAATGACCAAATGAAGGTGGAGAACTTCGCAGCTGCTGTTGAGTTTTACTCAAAGGCCATCGCCATCAACCCGCAGAACGCCGTCTATTACTGCAACAGGTCAGTGAGGCATCGGGACTCCTCCAATCAGCAGAATGCCACGTACTTATTTTATTTTATTTCATTTCATTTCACAACAAAAGCACACCACAGTATATTCATCAAAACATGAGAAATGTTGCCAATACTAAAGCGCACATTAAAATCAAAAACACAATAGCAGCTGCATACATGAAGACACGAGTCAAATGTGAGCCGTGCACGTGATTCTCAGCTCTACGTGCACCAGGTGAACGTAACTCACGCATTGTCTGAAGAACTCATCCTTAAAAAGTCTTAAAAGTTATTGAATTCATTAAAAACAAGGCCTTAATTGGTATTAAATTGACTTAAAATTCATTTCAAAATTCTTAAAAATGCTCAGACATGGCAGGTAAAATTTAATTTAATTTAATTTTTTTATGAGGCAGTATTAAATCTTGTTAAGTAGTTTAATACATTTCTTCTGGTTGTGATGGAATCCAAGCAGTGAAATCTCAAATGCAGAGTGAGAAACACAAAATCGCCCAAAAACCGTCCAGAAATGTCAGATATTATACGCTTCTGTTGGTTAACTCAATAGATTTGTTTATGAATATGAATATGTTCATTGTCTACCATGAGTTTCACACCGTCAAATGATCCTGACCTGACCTTAAAGCTGGTGTGTGTGTGTGTGTGTGTGTGTGTGTGTGTGTGTGTGTGCGCGCGCGCGCACACGCGCAGGGCTGCTGCGTACAGTAAACTGGGGAACTATGCCGGAGCGGTGCAGGACTGTGAACAGGCCATCAACATCGACCCGAACTACAGCAAAGCCTACGGCAGGATGGGGTAAGAGACACGGAGAGCGAGCTCTGCAGCAGCGCAGCTCTGCAGCAGCGCAGCTCTGCAGCAGCGCAGCTATACAGCTCAAACTTTCTGAATAAACTCTGTTTACTGCGCGTTTTCTCCTCCTTTCTTGGGTCCTTCGGGCATCTGTAGATTTTCTTCTGTTGCAGTTAACGAGGTAAAAGGTCGGGGCACTGTGGTTTAATAATGTGGACGTCTACAGTAAAAATGACAATTAGATTAGTTTGTCAGAAGACGTTACATAAAGTGTCGTGTTTAACAGAGTCAGAGGAGTAAAATGTTCATTCGGTCATATTTTAGAGAGCAGAGTCTCTGATCGCTGTCGACTCGGTGTTTGACTTCTGCCTCCGTGGTTTTAGTCATAATACGTTCACTGTCCTCTCCTACGTGTCGTTGTGATGCGTTCACTGTCCTCTACTGCGCATTGTTGTGATGCGTTCACTGTCCTCTACTGCGCATTGTTGTGATGCGTTCACTGTCCTCTCTCTGTGTTGCAGTTTGGCTCTGGCCAGCCTCAACAAACACACAGAAGCGGCGAGTTACTATAAGAAAGCTCTGGAGCTCGACCCCGACAACGACACGTACAAAACCAACCTGAAGATCGCTGAGGAGAAGATGGAGACGTCGAGTCCGGTAAGAACAGGAGAAGAAGAAAGACGGCTGTTGTTGTTGTTGTTGTTGTTGTTGTTGTTGTTGTTGTTGTTGTTGTTGTTGTTGTGAGCGTTGCCGCGGAGATGAGTCTGTCCTCATGTCCTCTGTTTGTGTGTCTCCGTCAGACGGCGGGGATGGGCGGAGTGGATCTGGCCGGTCTACTCAGTAACCCCGGCTTCATGAACATGGTGAGACACACTCTGCTTCTTTTCATCTGCCGGAGCTGCAACCATCAGTCACGTCATCCGCTCATCCATTCATCAGTTAATCAATCAATCAATCAATTCATCCATTCATCAGTTAATCAATCAATCAATCAATCAATTCATCCATTCATCAGTTAATCAATCAATCAATTCATCCATTCATCAGTTAATCAATCAATCAATTCATCCATTCATCAGTTAATCAATCAATCAATTCATCTATTCATCAATCGATATAAGTGTCACTTATTGAAGTTTTTCAGACTGCGTGAGTTTCGTTCAGCTGGTGCACGTAGATCTGAGAATCACGTGCACGGCTCAGTGTTTTATTTTACGTTCAAACAAACGTTTTTCCGGTTATGTTTCTCTGTTTGTGTGACACAGAAAAATCCTCCAGTTTCAGCCTCAGTCGGCCGTCGGCCTCTACCTGTGTGTGTAAATGGAGGCAGACAAAATAGTAGAAACACCTCATTTTAACCCTTTGAAACAGAAAATTGTTTTTATTTCTTCTGAAAACATGGTGCAAAAGGCAACAAGCAACTTGGCAAGAAATGGCCTGCAAATTTAAAAAAAAGTAATATTTTGAAGGTTATTTTTTTAAAGTTAGTGAAAAATCTAAATCTATGCATTTGGTTATTTAATATGATCATATGTAATATATATTATTATTATTTTTGCACAATTATTATAATGTTTTAAGCATGATTTGTTTTGTATTTTCCAGATTTTTTGTTTGTTCGACTTTTTTTTAATTTACTATTTTATTTGTATTTTTTTTTTTTGCTAATTTCCAAGTATTTTTTGTACTTTTTACTTATTTTCTTACTAATTTTAGTATTTCTTGTTGTACATCCTCTGCTCAGTGAAGCTGAATAAAGTGTTATTGAACGTGTGTGTGTGTGTGTGTGTGTGTGTGTGTGTGTGTGTGTGTTTGTGTGTGCGTGCAGGCGTCCTCTCTGATGAACAATCCTCAGTCCAGCAGCTGTAAGTTGGTCTCTCTTCCTCTCTTGTCTCTTTCTTCCTCTGTGGTGTTGTGAGGGTAACTTCTTGTGTCCTCCCTCCCTCTCAGGATGTCGGGGATGATGTCGGGAGCATACGGCGGGATGCCAGGAGGAGGAGGAGGAGGACTGGGAGGAGGACTGGGGGGTGGACTGGGGGGTGGACTGGGAGGAGGACTGGGAGGAGACTGGGAGCAGCAGCGGCACCCCCCGGAGCCGCTGCTGCTGGAGATTTATCAGGACTGATTCAGGCGTACGTACGGCAGCGCGGCGTGCACACATCAACTGTCTGAGATGATGATTTCCTCCAAGAGGTTAAAAGAAGTGTGTGTGTGTGTGTGTGTGTGTGTGTGTGTGTGTGTGTGTGTGTGTGTGTGTGTTGCAGAGGGCAGCAGTTTGCTCAGCAGATGCAGCAGCAGAACCCCGAACTCATCGAACAGCTGAGGAGTCAAATCCGCAACCGAACGCCCAGCGCTGGAAACGAGGAGCAGCCATGACACCAAGACACAGTAAACGTACGGAGCCCGAGAGGTGACATGGATATTTTTTTGTTTTTTTTAAACGCGTCCCACTAAAACGTGCACAGGATTTATTCAGATTTTGCATGTGTGTTTTATTGAAAAGTGTGTGTGAATGTCTAATACAACAATTCAACACGTAAAATGCACATTTTCAAGCTGCCAAAAAGTTTCTGCCTCACAGTGACTTTTTTCTTTCATAGTGACCGTATCGACAGATTATAGCCCCGCTATAATAAAACACACAGGAAATACGAATAAATCGCGCATGCGTTTTATTAAGATGCACGGGCGATTTTCTGATTTGCGTGCATGTTTTACTAAGACGCTGCGCGATTAAAAAAAACCAACACATCCACGTCACCCCTCCTGCTGTTTGTTTTATTTCAGCAGTGAATCACGTCTGACTTCCTGTCTGTGTTTCAGGTTGGACATGTTTGCGTGTGAAGAAGAGTTGATTCTTTGGATCGTTTATATCTCGAAGGACTAAAAGGAAGTTGTTTTTTTTTGTTTTTTGTTTTTGTTTCCCATCACTGAGTAATTCCTGCACGAGAGAACGAGGAGCTTCATTCAGTCACCAAAAACTACAAACGCCCACTTCCTGCGGCTCTGTGTGGTTTTCAGGAAGAACATTTTGACTTTAACACTTTGATATCAAACAGATGAATTCTAATAAATCAATAAATCAATAATAATAATGCTGAAAATAGGAACCTGGATGTTAAACAGAACTTTCTTCTTAAAACTACACAGTGTAACTTTAAATGTGTTTGTCCAGGACCTTGTTTATGGTGTGTGTGTGTGTGTGTGTGTGTGTGTGTGTGTGTGTGTGTGTGTGTGTGTGTGTGTGTGTGTGTGTGTGCGTGCGTGCGTGCGTGTGTGTTTGTGCGTGTGTGCGTGCATGTGTTAATTAAGGAGGCAGAGAGCCGTTCAAACACAGTCTGACAATTAAAAAGAGCATCTCAACATTTTACACCCTCCTCCGGTCTGACGTTTGCTGATTCCGTTTTCACCTGATAGGTTTTATAATTTGTTTAATATTTATTTTTATTTATATTTATGTATTTGGTGTCAGGTTTTCTGCAGTCATGGAAAACCTGGAAAAGTCATGCAATTTTACATTCTTTTTTCAGGACTGAAAAAGTCACAGAAACTTTGAAAAAGTCATACAGTCTGGTTGTTTGTAATCAAATTGTTATAGTAATCAAAATTTAACTTTTAGCTGTCGATGTAACGTAGCTTTAATATGCGTCCTTTGTAGCGTTTCGTTTACCGTCATGTAGGGCTGGGCGATAAAACGATAACGATATCAACTTTCCCTCGATTGAAATATGAGACGTAATCGATAGAATGTCGATAGAAACTCATTCCAGTGTTTTGACAGACAACACGAACAGCCAATGATAATAAGAACAGCACCGCGGAGAACCAAACGCAGTGAACGACTTCAATCAGACTTTGGATGAATTATTTAGAAACAGCAGGACGCATCGCTCCGTGTCTCATCCGGCCGCTCGCGCTGAGCTCTCATTATTATTACCAGGGGCAGATGTAATGTTTTGGGGGCCCGGGGCCACAAGCACATGAGCTTATTTTCAGCCTTTCTCTAACTGTGAATGTCGGCAGGCTGTTGGCAGCTATAGGAGAAGTAGGCCGACTCAAAAGTTTTTAATTCCTGAGTAAAATGATTAACAGCACAGAAGTTTGACAGAAGCTGAAGTCAGAGTCCTGCAGTCAGGAGAGGTTGGCCTATTATCAGCACAATGTGCTTCAATTTACCTGAAGTTTGTTTCAGATGGAGCTTTTCATTTTTGTATAATGCTGGAAAGTTTAATAAATAATAATAATCAGTTGAATACCCCTGCTGTAAACCATCTTCAAGGTGATGCCACGATCGTCATGTAATCCAAGCTCAAGAATTTAGTTAAAAAATCAAACACGTCAGTCACGTTCGGCCAAATCTCGGGCTGACGGTTTCTAACCGGTTTAACTTGTGAGTCCTTAAATATGAATCAGCATCAGTTTGTTTCCCCTCGTCATGTTTCATGTCTGTATGTTGAGTGAAGTTCATCTGAAGAGTCATTTCCTCCTCTCTGATTTTTAAATTAGAATTTTAGAGGCTTAAAAATGGCCTAAAATTTGCCCACAAACAGCACACATTGAAGAAAAGTTTTAAAAAAAAAAAACAAGCAAAGATTTATTAAATTAATTTAATGTGGTGATTAATAGAATAACCAAAAAAAAAAAATCATCATTACAATTTTTATTTTTTCAGCTTTTGTTCTAATCTTTACAAAGTCATGAGTCCGGAAAGGTGAAATACTTATTTATTATTATTACTATTATTATTATTGTGGGAACAAGTTAATTGTCTTGTTCCCACAAGATAATTACAGAAAACATCTCCTGTCGGTACTAAAGGTTTCATAAATGTGTTGTGATTAATTCAGTTTAAGGGAATTTTCTCTTCATATTTTCGCAAACTTGGATCTTTTGAAGTATAAAAATTTAAAACTACACTATTTCACGCAGAAAGCACAAGCTGGAGAAAACTTTTTAATAAACATTTTAATTTTTAAAATTTAGTTCTCTTAGTTTAGACTCATTACATGAATCTGTAATCAGATCAACAACAACAACAAAAAAAGTACAAAAATGCAAAAACTTCCTTCTTTTGGACTTTGGCTCTAATCTTTAAGGGGCAATCAAGTCGGGAAGGTGAACTTTTTTTTTTTCTTTTTCTTCGGTTTGATGTTGTGTTTTGATGAGCTCACCTGTAAAAACTGATTTCCTCCTCTCTAATCCTTAATTTTGAATTTTGAAGGCGTAAAAATGTACAACTATAGTATGTCATGCCAAAAGAACAAATTAGAATAAGAGGAAAAAATTTGATTAAATTTTACAGATACATAGTACTTATAAAATAATAATTCACTAATCTTATTGATGACAAAATATGTATTTTAATAGTAAGTCCAGATTAATTTCTGCTTACTGTTTTCAAAGTAATTAATTCAGCAGTGTTTGCAGAAGTAAGTTGCAGGGCTGTATCCTATGACTGTTTTTTCCTGTTATATTTATTTATTTGGAATATTTTTTACTTTTGCTTAATTTATTACTTCTGACTTTTTTAATTCATTTTTTCTGGTAGTTTTATTTATGTATATATTTATTTATGCAGGTATTTATTTATTTTGTAGTTTGTGTTTATTTTTAGACATTTTTTACTTTTATTATTTATATATGCATGTATATTTTTTTATTTGTTTTCTTTTTATTTTGTTTTATTTTATTTTATTGTCATATAATATTTTTTTTCTGACTGTGTTCTGTCCCTCGCTTACGTCATTAGTATTTCGACCACTCAGCGCTCAGGAGGGTCGTGACGTAAAGGCGGAAGTCCGTCCATCGCCTCGGTACACCTGCCGCGGAGGAGACGGAGGGCCGGACAGGTAAACACGGAGACGCTGCCTCATGTTTTGGTGGTTTAATGTGTCGTTGTTGAGCTGAGGTTTCTGTTCTACTGTCAAACACTTAAATACAAACAGTTGCCGCCTTTTATAGCCGCAGTTTGAAGCGTTAGCTCCTCATTAGCCACCGATGCTAACGGCAGCTAACTCCTGTTAGCCGCTCCGTGAAGCTAACTGCTGTTAGCATCAGCGCGAGCGGAAATACTCGAGTTTTACTCCAAAATAACCGAGTAAGATGTGTTGGAATTACTGAATACGTGTCTTTGTAGTGTTTAATAATGTCATCACGAAGACTGAAGAAAGAGAGACATTTAAACAGCTTTATTACGGTGTGTGAGCGCGGCAGGGTTTTATTTTGAAGTTCCTCACAGGAAGCCGTAAAATCACCTGAAGTGAAATACAAACAAACGGTTAAAAATAAACTGTCAAAAACGGACAAACAAGCAACTGAATAACGAGTTTATCTCAGCGGAGAGGATGTTTAACGTTCATTTCATGTAGCTGTGTAATTTAAAGTTAATAAAGATGGAGGGAAACCGTGTTTGTGAGCGCGGCGGTGACGTCACACCGGGAAGTTTGAAGCCGCTGTGACCCCGGATGTATCATAACACTGAAAAGCTGCAGGATTGTTAAAAACGTTTAGTGTCAGGACTCTAAAACTCTACAGAGTCAAATGAGGGACTGTTCGTCATTTATTAAGAGGTGTTGGGGCAGGTGCATAGCATTTTTTAAGCTCTGTTTTTATTTTTAGGCGCGTGCATCTTTAAATGACTATATTTTGATTTTATTCGCCACCAATTTTAATTAAAACGTAACTTCCAAACCCCTGAGCCCACAGGCTCGGAATGCATGTTTTGTTTTTTGTTTTTTTTGTTTTTTTGTTTTTTAATTTAAATTTTTTGTGTTTGTTTTGTTTTTGTCCTAATAATTTTGTGGAGATTTTTTAAAATTCTATTTTTGCGATTTTCATTATTTATTTATTTTTTTATTAATTTTTGTTCTTTAAAACTTTTTGGATGATATTTAGAAAAATATTTACTGTGAAAAATTGGGTGACTTTGGTGAAAAACACAAAGCAGACATGCTTTCTTCAAAAATAAAACAAAAGTGTAATTTTGAAGGAAGACGGTTTTCGTGTGTTGATAATTGATTAATAGTCTAAATAAGGGCTGCAGCTGACTTAATGCTGATTACTGGTTATTCTGTTGATAATGTTTTGTGATTAATAGGGGTTGATGAGGCAGTCATGTCATATCATTTTGGAGCTTTACTCCAGGAAGGGACGCATGTTTAATATTTTGGCTCAGGGGAGGGACAGATGATCTCAGATGATCTTTAGAAAACATTATGATTTTGTATTTACATTAAAACATTTTGGCAATGTTATTTTTGGTATTTTCTTCCCATGATTTTTTACAAGAAAAACATTTTGCTCAGATTTCAAAGGGTTAAATACAGGCTGTGTAGTGAAAAATGTGATATTTCCTCCTGACGTGGATGAAAAGTAGAAAGTACAAGTACCTCAAAATGTACTGAAGTACAGCTCTGTGGTGAAAGTACTGGGTTTGGCCACGTTGAACCTTTAGACCGTTTTTAATGGAGAGTTTTATGTGTCTCCTCGAGTTTCGCTCTGCGGGAAACTGATCCTCAGCTGAAGAATCTGGGCAAACTGGTTTATTCTGCGTATTATACTTCCCCGTGCATCACGTCTCACACTCACAGTGTGTCTGTCTGTCCCAGTAGACCCAGTAGAGATGTCCCAGCAGCACCAGTAGAGTCCGGCAGCAACAGAGCGGAGTTGTGTGTGTGTGTGTGTGTGAGATGAGGCTGTAGTGTCTGAGCTGCAGGATGGAGATCCTGGTGGCCAAGCTGCTCGGCCTGCTGGGACTTTTTGGCCTCATGCTGGCGGGCGTACTGGTCCCAGTGCGCCTCCTGCTGGTCGACTACGACAAGGCGCACAGATACCGAAGGGCGCTGTCGCTGTGCAACTCCTTCGGTGGAGGTGTGTTCCTCGCAACATGCTTCAATGCTCTGCTGCCCGCCGTCAGAGACAAGGTACCGTATCAACGTCGCTGCCGAAAATCTAATTTATCTCGTGTATAAAGTTCGGCTGTTCTGTTTTTCTCTCAAGTCTCCTGAAATATTTTACAGAGCTTTTATAAGTACATTTTATCTCCTAAAATGTTTTTAAATTTTGAAACGTTTGAACAGTAGGCGAAATTAAACTGCCTGTGATGGTGTGTGTTCTGTGTTATAAACGTCTGTCCAGAAAAATGAAGAATAATAATTAAAAAAATAAAAATCAGACTAGTTACAGGTAAGAAAACACTCAGAAAAGTTTGTGTCGCCCGGCCGCGGTGTCAGGTGGGCTGCTGATCCTCGGTGTGTCGTCTCTCCTCAGGTGGGCGACGTGTTCACGCAGCTGAAGATCAGCAGCGACTACCCGCTGGCGGAGACGATGATGATGCTGGGCTTCTTCCTCACCGTGTTCGTGGAGCAGGCCGTGCTCACCTTCAGGAAGGAGAAGCCGTCCTTCATCGACCTGGAGACCTTCAACGCCGGCGGCTCCGAGGCCGGCAGCGACTCCGAGTACGACACGCCCTTCATCTCCTCGGCTCGGGGCTCACCGGGCGGCGGCAGTCACCGCTCGCACGGACACCACCACGGACACTTCAGCCCCGCAGAGCTGGCAGGGGCGGGGCCTCTGCGGCTGGCCAGCCTGGTGCTGGCTCTGTCGGCGCACTCCGTGTTCGAGGGCCTGGCGCTCGGCCTGCAGGAGGACGGCGCCAAGCTGGGCGGCCTCTTCCTGGGCGTGGCCGTGCACGAGACGCTGGCCGCCGTGGCTCTTGGTGTGAGCGTGGCCAAGGCGTCACTCGGCATGAAGGACGCCGCCAAGCTGGGTGTCACGGTGAGCCTGATGATCCCGCTGGGGATGGTGGTGGGGATGGGCATCGAGTCGGCGCAGACACTGGCGGGCAGCGTGGTGTCGGTGGTGCTGCAGGGGCTCGCCGCCGGCACCTTCCTGTTTGTCACCTTCTTCGAGATTCTGTCCCGAGAGCTGGACGACAAACAGGACCGGCTGCTCAAAGTGCTCTTCCTCATTCTGGGCTACGCCGCACTCGCCGCACTCGTCTTCATCAAGTGGTGACACACAGGAAGTGCTCGGACACACACAGGAAGTGCTCGGACACACACACAGGAAGTGCTCGGACACACACACAGGAAGCGCTCGGACACACACACAGGAAGCGCTCGGACACAAACAGCAGTACCAAAGGAAACAATAACTCCAGAAGGCGGCGGTGTCCAGCTGTGAGAGGCGTAAACATCTGGAGCAGCTGTTCAAACAGGAAGTGAAAGTTAAAGGCAGAATGAGAGGATGTTATGAACGCAGCGTTAAAAGTTTAACCCCGCGTTCTCAACTCAGAGACAGCAGAGGCGTTTGGCGAGAGATACGACCTCTGTGGGAGTCTGAAGGTTGGTTTGTTTTGTCTTTTTAGGAAAATCTCTCATTCTGCCTTTAACCCTTTGAAGCTGGAGCAAATTGTCTTGATTTCTTAAAAAAAAAAAAAAAAAAAAAAAAAAAACGACATGAAGGCAAAGAGTTTTGAGGAAAATGACCCAAATATTAGCAAGATATTAGTAAACATTCACAAAAAGATGAATTTAATGTCATTGAGGTTTTTTCCAGACAGGCTCACAGAAGAACAGAGGATATTAGCATCCGGCTCAAGACGCTAAAAACATTCAAAACAAATGTTTTCATCTGTGTGTAAACATATAAAAGGAGGTTAATACAAAAACAAATAAATGAATTAACAGAAATAATCATTTAAGAATCGACTGTGCAAAAATATAAACTGTGAATACATATAAAACGTGAAAATTAGAGAAAAAAGTAAAAACAGGAAATGACCCAAAAAAAGTGATAAGATAAAAATAATAAATAGACATAACAATAATATATTATATCTATGTTTTTCTGTCACATAATTTTAAATAATGATTAATTGTAATATTTATAAAACTATTTTTTGGGAAATTTCTCCAAGTGTTTGAATAATTTTCTAATAAGTCTGTCTCTCTTTTTTTTTTTTAAAGTAATTTTCAGGTAATTTTCTTTTTAATAACTTCTTGCAGTTTACAGGACATTTTATGTCAAGTTGCTAATTGCCTTTTTTAAAAGAAATCAAACTCAATTTCTGAGGTTTAAAAACACTTGTCAAAGGAGGCAAGAAAACTGATGTTGATCCAGGTGTTAAAGGGTTAAAGGGGGTTTGACTCCTCACCTGGCTGCGTGATGTGCAGGTGTGCTTCAGGGCGCCGTGACATCACTGATGGGCGTGGTTTCAAGTGTACAGGTGGTGAAAATCAGAACACGCGGCGGTTTAAAGCTCCCTGTAGTTTACCCTGAAGACCCTTTTTCCTTTTAAATAAAAAACGGTTAAAATACATTTTATAAAACATTATTTTTGAGTTAAAATAATAAATAAGTTTTCAGTTGAACTTTGACATATTTCTTTACAAACCTGAAAATATAAGTTTAGAAAATGATCTTAACTGAGCTCCACGTTGTAGGAATTTATATTTATTAAACGTGACGTTTGAAGTTGTTTAAAATGCAGAAAGAAGCTAAGCTAAGTTAAATATAGAGAAATAATCATTTACACTGATCCTCAAACTGAGCTTTAATGTTGCTGCTTTTATATCCTGTTGGTAGATTAATCTGTAATTATTCATAATCGTTTATTACTGATTATATTTTCTATAAATAATCTTAATTTGTAAAGTAATGAAAGGAAATAAATAAATGTAGTGCAGCTAAAAGTAGAATATTTCCCTCTGAGGAGTCACACAGAAAATTAAAGTTCCTAAATCAAAATTGTACTTGAGTGCAGTACTTGTGTAAGTGTACTTAGTTACTTTTTAATTTTTGATTAAAAAATATTTATATATTTATAACATTAAAACAATACAATGTTATTAACACACCACAAACCACCAACAAGCAACAAAACAAAACCAAAAAACAAAACTCAGTGACTGAACTTCGTTACTTTCCGTCAGACGGAGATGAGTTAAATATATCCGAAATCTTTCAGGCTCGTGTGAAAGTTAGTGTTTCTTCTTATTAATAATAATGATGATAATGCTGATTCACCTGCTGTGTCTCTGTTTGAAATTACCACACTGGAGCCTTTTCAAAGAAACTGGACAAACATAATCTTTCTGTGTAATCTTTATTTTTCTGATCTTTTCATTGTTGTGTGTTTATATTTTGTTCAGTTTTGTATTTATGCAGATTTGTGTCGTGTTGGTTAAATTAAACAGATTATTATCAGAGTGAATGATTGATTTGCTGTAAACAGCAGCAGAGACAGATCAGCGTCCTCATGAAGTAAGTCTGATATTTTTATTCTCCAAAAGCTTCAGATCACTTTTTTAGTTTCATCTCCATTTTTTTATTTTGTTGGCTGACTCGTGTTTCTCCCTCAGATGTTGCTGCTCGCCATGACGTTTGCTGTGAGAGACGTTTGACATTTCAGTGAAGACTAGACCGAAGACGAGTCGACTGAACTCAACATTTAACTGAAGGTAAAAGTTCATTAACCCTTTAGGGCCGGCTTTAATATACAATCAAATATCATACATTACAACTATTTTCTATTTTCATTCATTTTCAAATTTGGTTATATTGTTTAATCGACATCGGTCCTAATCGTAAATATCACATAATCATTAATTTTCAGAATTTTAACCCTTTAAATGCCAGGTTTTTGTCATGATGTTTTTAGATGTAAAAAAAACCAAACAAAATATAAAAAAAATAATTAAAAAATTTTCTTTTTTATCTTTTTTGAAAATATTTTGCTAAGTAGAGTATTATTCTTTTTATTTTCACAGCCTGGGATACATCAGTGATTAGCAGCAACATTGATTTTAACTGTTTTTTCTTTCAGAGTCAAATACTCACACACACACCGCTCTGCACACAAAATGCACTTTTCAAAATGAGGTTATAAAGATTATTATTCATAAATATTATTTTCTACTTTCATTGAGTTTGTTTTTCTAACCAGCATCAGTCCGAAACATAAATATCAAATATTTAATAACACTGACTTGATCCTTTACACGCCAGGTTTTTGTCAAGATGACTGTGACAGGTCACCTAGTGGAAATAGCATGTATTTCCTCCATATGCCAAATATGGTCAAAATGACCTCATCAGGTGGAAAATAGTCAAAATGACAAATTCAGAGTCAAAAGCCCAGAATGACACCCAGAAATAATACAAGTCCTGTTTTTCTGCTCTGATGGCTGTGGGATCAAAAATGTCAGTTTGAATGGGTTTCAATGGAGCATTTTTGGACCTGAACAGTCTGAATGTAACTATTTAGTTTCCACAGTGTATTTTAGACTTATTGTAGGAGCTGAGCTGCAAATTCACTGATTACACTCAAATACACAATCTGGACTACATTTAGGACACATGCATCAACACACACACAGTTATCACAACAGGAAAAATGAGGAAAAAGCCTCCAGCTCTGCCAGAGAGGGTTAAATACTTGTGGAAGAATCTGAATGCAGCATGAGTGTCAGTTTGATGTGATGTCAGTCCAGGTTTCAATGGGTTAAACATGGTGGTTAAACTTCTGAGTGTGCGTGTGCAGTCTCTAAAACACCAGCGTCCCGGAGTTTTAACCCTCCACAGAGGAGCTGGATGAAGAGGTCAGGCTGCAGAGGCGCGTTGGTGTCGCAGTGATTCACCTGCAGTCGACCTGCAGGTGAATCACTGCAGCTGATCCCGGCGTGACGCCAGCCTCTGATGGGATTAGTCCCGGTGCACCACAATTTGATTGTTTATTGACACACTTTAGATCCAACTCTGACAAATCCCAACATCATGATCTGGAGTTAATGTGATCAATAAGAGATCAATCCACAGATAACACGGATCAGCCAGTTTGACTCCGTGAATCGCTGCAGTCCGACCGTGATCATAAACACACTCAGAACATCTTTATTCAGAGTTTCTGATCACTTTAACCCTTTACGAACCGTTTGCTGCATTTTGTATTCATCCTTCCTGTTGTGATAATTGTGTGTGCGTTCATGCATGTGTCACAAATGTAGTTCAGATTGTGTATTTAAGTGTAATTAGTGTGTGTAAATCATAGTGTCACCATGACAAAAAACTGACATGTAAAGGGTTAAAATTCTGAAAATTAATGAATATTTGACATTTATGATCAGGACCGATGTTGGTTAAATAAATAAACTCAATGAAAGTCGAAAATCATGTTAATGTGTGATATTTTTTGTCGCCTGATTGTGTACCTCTGCAGAGCTTTTCGTGAGCCAGCGTCCCGCCCTGTGAGCTGAAGAAGCTTCGTGCAGAGCAGCTTTTCCCTAAAAATTATTATTATTTTTTAAAAATAACACAGATGATGCGTCTCAGATCTGTCAGTCTTTTGTTTTTACTGTGAGTACTGGTACTTATCTCATACTGATTCTGTCTTTCTTGCTGCTTGTTTGGATGATTACAGTGTTTGAGCAGCATCTAGTGGACATGAGACTGAAGTTGCAGACAGTTTTGTTGTAGAAAATTAAAAAAAAATGTGCATAAATTAAACTATAAAAGTATTAAGACTTTTAAGTAAGAATACACAGTGGTTTTGCTATTTTTATTTAGGAAAAAGATCTGAGTACTAATTTTCCACACTTTTACAAACTTTACTACTTTTTATTTAATTCTGATACAGCCATCTAAAGTGTTTGTACATTTTTAAAGAAAGACAAATATCACCTAAAATAAATACAAAACACAGTTTTTTAAAGTACAAATAAAAGTCCAGCAGTCCCAAATAATGATTCAATAATCTGTCGATACTTGGTTTACTTAGATTTCTCCACTTCTGAGCCGTAAAATTTTCAGTTTCTTCTCAGCACTAATTACTGACAACTGCTCACATTTTTAATATCATAATTTGTCATTTTGGTTTCAAAAAAATCAGGGCAAATAAGGAGCCAGAATTTACAAAAAAGCTTCAAAATCGAGCTTGTTCATCAAAAAGGAGGATCCCTCAGTCGCCGGTCCCGCTCAGCAACATGTTATAAATATTTATTAATGTTTTGCTATAAAATAAATAAAATATAAATAAAATGTAAGAAAAGTTAAAGTGTTTCTGAGCCTAATTTGAGCTGATAAAATGAAACCTGGCTGCGTGTGAACCTGCAGGATCCTCTGACCTCCACACTGACTTCCTGACCACAACCTCCAAACCAGAAACCGGCGGACCAACCAGCGGCCGGCGGGCCGACCAGCGGCCGGCGTGCAGCAGCAGCGGGACCAGATGCCACAACAAAGGCGTGTGAGGTGGCTGCTCCTCTTTAAGCCTCTTACTGGCTGTAAGTCTGCAGCCGCCCGCAGCGCTGCCTCCCCGCCGCCTCCCCGCCGCCTCTCTGTCACCGCGAGGAGTTAATCCCTCCCTGGAAAAGGTGAGCTCGTCTTTGGCTCTCACAGGTCTGTCACCCTGCCAACAGAAAAACTTGGACGGCATGGAGGAGCTTCTTTTACCAAGCTGCGAGGAGGAGGCGCGCTCCGAACACAGCTCGTTCGCTCCGGGAGACACAGGGAGGACGATGGGGGACCGGCTGAAGACTTTTGTCCAGGGGGACCTGGGGAGGACCGTGAGGGATTTCTGTAAGAGGAATGGGCTGCTGACGCTGTCGGTCATCGCCGTGCTCACAGGCTGCACGCTGGGCTTCATGCTGAGGGGGACCCAGCTGTCCGTACAGGTGACACGCACCTTTATACAAATACAAATAACATATGAATACATGGTTTCATATTTTAGATATCGTCTCTGGTTCAGTCTGTAACTTTAACCCTTTGAAAACTGAGCAAACTGGCTTGATTTCTTTCAAAGACATTGGAAAAAGGCAATAAGGAAACAAGTGAAAAGTACAAGAAAATTATCTGCAAATTAGTAAAAAATAAATAAAAATGAAATGACCCAAAAATTTGTGATAAGTACAATTATCTGCAAATTAGAAGGAGAAAAAAAAAGGAGTAGCAGAAGAGGAAATGACCCAGAAATTAGCGGGAAACCAGTAAATAGTACGAGAAAATTATCTGTAAATAAAATAAAAATTTAAAAAGTTTAAAAAAAAAAAAAAAAAAGAAAGAAAGAAAGAAGCCCAAAAGTGAGCAGGAAACAAGTGAAAAGTACAAGAAAATGATTTGCAAATGAGTTAAAAATGAAAAGAAATGACCTGGACAGAGTGCTTAAAATAAAATAATTTTGTAACATTATTTTAAATTTTTATGTTTTATATTTATTTCCTGTTTTTTTCTCTTTCCCTACACATATTCCCTCGCTTTGTAAAAATAATTTTCAAATAATTTTTGCCGTTTGTGAAACATTAATTACTAAGTTGCTTACTGCCTTTTCCCCGTGTTTTTGGAATAAATCACACCGACTTCAGGGTTCGAGGGGTCGAATGCTTGTAAAATGCACATAAAAGCAACACAGGAAAGGTGGTGTCCCTCCAGGTTTCAAAGGGTTAACTTTCTGTCCGGACTCACCTGCCGGGACTCTTCAGCCCTGAGTTCATGTTTTCGTTCAAACTTCCCACAACAACTTTTCCGTGAAACAGGACTCGCCTGCTGGGACTCAAACGTTCGGCTCTCGTGTTGATTATTTCTGTAAATTTCTTTAAACTTTAAACCTCACGCAGTAACTCAGTGGATACATTTTTCTTTAGCGTAAACCCTGAAAAACGACTGGTTTCACTGTCAGGATTTGATCCATTCAGCTGCTAGATTAAATCATTCAAGTTAGCAGAGCGCTGAACAGGAAGTAGCGGCCGGGCCAAGCTCGGACGCGCTCGGGCGCTGTCGTCTCTTGTGCGCAGATTAACGAGCTCCGTAAGATTCAGGTAATTTCTTACAGCGGAAATCGAGCTTTTTGGCTTCATGTGCCACCGAGCAGCTTTCAGACGAATGAATGCGGTTCTGCCGCCACAACGCGTGCTCATCCGAAGTTGCCACGTTGTCGGTGTCTACAGATCACGCTCTACGTCTCCTTCTGCGTCTGCTGTTGACGTTCCAGGATGCTGCTGCCATGACGTTGCGCTCTTACACCAAAAGCACTCATAGCACAGTTATGTTACGAGTTTAGAATAATAACGAGCTGACCTCTAACGCTGCGTCTAGTTTTCTTGATTAAATTCAATTTGTCTTCATTTTTCAAAACATTTTTATTGATCATTCACAGTTCCCTTTAAATTTGTTGAAACTCCCAACACCCCTATGGGTACGACAGCATGAAAACCTCTGCAAACAACATGAAAAAACGGAAGTTAAGCCGGCACACAGGATTTTAAAAGACCCGACACAACGAATATGAACTTTTACTGTCGGGGACGTTTTAGAGCTAGTAGATACAAAAAAACAAGCATTTGAAGTTCTTTATCCCAACACCCATAACACTATTAAACAAGCATCAGTCAAATCCTAACTGTGATGTGTTTTAAAGTGCAGGCGTATCGTATCGTATCGTATCGTATGATATGATCTAAAAGTCAACATCAACTTTCCGTGTTTCCATGACGACGTCACGTGAACAGCTGTGGCGACGCGCCTGCAGCGGTTGACCATATAAAGAAATCCGTCAGCGGCTGACATCACCTTTCCTTTAACTCCTGATTGTTTTATTTATACGCAGTTTGGTTGAGGGTGGCGGCTCGAGGTGAGCTCACAGTTTTTTTTATTTTAAGGGTTGGTTAAAAATAGTGCAGTTTGTCTGTGAAGCGTCCTTCCAGGAAACATTGATCCGTCTCAGGCAGACGGCCGATTATAGAGACAGAAACATGCAGGTCACTGGACCACCTCGACACAACGCTCGAAATCTGTGTCTGAGGAGCAACTCGAAATTAAAACCTTAAATCAGAGTCTTTAAACTCTCAACCTTTCCTTTATTTAGCTCTTATTATTGTCATCTTTTCAAATTTAATGTAATCAAATTGTATTTTCCAAAAATAAGCGCCCATGTTGAAGTACTAATACCAAAATGTGGAAATACTTTATCAGAAGTAAATGTGCTGCTTTGGAAATCTTAAGTAAAAGTATATAAAATGTACTTCAAGTACCAAAAGTAAAAGTACCCATTCTGCCGAATTATTTTTATTTTTACTTATTTCAGGTAATGTACTTGTATTTTTTTTACTAATATTTTGCTCATTTTTTGGGCCTTTTCTTTTTTTTTTTTTTTTAAGCTTTCTAAAACTGAAACCTTCTCAATGTATTTTGTTCTTTTTTTAAATTTTTTTTTAAACTTGTTTTTATTTGACAAAATAAGCAGTTCACATATATTTGTAAATGTAACATTTTACATTTTACATTTTTTTTTTTTTTTTTTAAATTTTTTTTATTTTTGGGTCATTTCTTTCTGAAATATTTATATCCCCAAAATTCTGTGAGAAAATCAAAACTCAACAGCATTTGGATTTTTCCTGTTAACACTTAAATCATTTAAAGGAACAGCGCAGTATTTTGGTGAGACAGTGTGGAGAATGAAATTTATAGACACAAATAAATCACGCTAATCACGATAATGTTTTAGTAAAATTGATTAAAACATTTTCCATGAAGAGAGAAACATTTATGGTCCTAAAAAAATAAAAAATGCTGAGATTTATGCAAAATTTGTTGAGCTCCCATGAATGTGAAAAATGTTCTGAACCAACGAGAGAAAACGACAGACAAGTTTAACAGACAACAAGTAAAAATATTTTAAAAATGTAATTTTATTCAAATGTATTTGAATGAATAAAGTTTAAGGGATTTTCACAAAGATAGCCTTTGCACAGTGTTTGCTGAATCTGCTGGATGCTGCTTTAAGGCTGAAATTGATCCAACATCACAAAGCTTTTCAATAATAACTCACCAGGTGATCCTGCTTTTATTTTGAAATGCTGATGTGAGCTGTGTTTTGTCACCGCAGGCGAAAATCTATTTCTCTTTTCCCGGAGAGCTGCTGATGAGGATGCTGAAGATGCTCATCCTTCCTCTCATCACATCCAGGTACGTTTATGTCTATATGTTCTTCACAAAGCAGCAGACACGTTCAGAAATACTTAAATAATGATGAAAGAGTAAAAGAGTGAGGAAATAATTTCTTATGTTTTAAGTTTCACAACTGAATCAGAAATATTTTCACTTGGTCACGTTGCTCTAATATACACAGAGAAAATATATTAAAATAGAAATGAAAGGAAGGAGTGCATCAAACTGCTGAATATAATATATAATCACAGTTTTAAGAATCAACAAAAACATATAAAAGAAAGAAAAATTGGACAAAATTTTTAGATAAAAAAAATCTCCAAAAAATGATTGTCAAGAATGATTGGAATAAAAAGTCGCCAAAAGGTTATTTAAAATAATCGCCAGATAACTACGATGACAAAATAGTTGCCAAACATTTTTAAAAATCACAAATAATTTTAAAGAAAAGCAAATCACCAAAAATTTTAAAAGGAAAAAAAAATTGCCAAGAATTTTTAAACAACAAAAGAATAGCCAAAAGTTTAAAATGAAAAATAATTGCCAAAGGTTTTTAAAAATCACCAAAATTATTAAAGGAAAAAAAAGCTACATTTTAAAAGGAAATAAAATGGCCAAAAAGTTTTAAAGAAAATAACTGCCAAAAGTGCACCAAAAATAATAAGAAATAAAAATGACAAAAATTTGAAAAACATGCCATAAATGTTAAAAGAAAAAAATACCCCAAATTTTAGAAGAATAAAAAAGCCCAAAAAGAAAAAAAGAAAATCACCAAAACTTTCGAATGAAAACACGTCAGCCTGCGACAAACATCAGTAAGTCCTAGAAACGAGGACGCACAGACATGAAAGTGATTCTGGAGTGATTCCGTCTGTCTGTCCGTCTGTGTGTCTTTCTGTCCGTCTGTCCATCTGTCTCTTCGTCTGTCTGTCTCTCCGTCTGTCTGTCTTTCTGTCCGTCTGTCTGCAGTTTGATGTCGGGTCTGTCGTCGATGGAGTCGAAGGCGTGCTGTCGGATGGGCGTCCTCACTGTCACCTACTACCTGTGGACCACCTTCATCGCCGTGGTGGTCGGCATCGCGCTCGTCATCATCATCAAACCTGGCGTGGGGACGGAGATGGAGAGCAACCGGCTGGGAGGGGGGCCCGTCATGACCTCGGCCGACGCCCTGCTCGACCTCATCAGGTGAGGGCGGGGGGGGGGGGGGCAGGTGAAGAGACAGAATGGGACTCTGCAGGTCCACATCTGTCCATCTGTCTCATAGGATCAGATGTCTCTGATGTCCCTGTCTGTGAGTTTGAGCCGTTCGGTTGTAAATCTGACGTCCGACAGGAAACAAAGAGGAACACGAACATCACAGAAAAACTAAAGCATGTTTTCTGTAAAAATACAGCCTTTTAAAGTTGTATGCCCCGCCCCAAAAGACACATTAAAAAACATCAGTCCCTCCCAGAGCTTAAAGAATTATCCGGCATAAAACCCCCTCCCCTCGCAGAAACTGCAAACAGACCCAAAGTTATATTCAGACAATCAGTTCTAATCTCGTTCTGAATTAATCATTTTTCAGAATAATATATATTTAAAAAGCTGTTTTATAGTAATGAAACTGAACCGAGTATTGACGGTCGTTTCAGAGAATGTTTGGTCTTTAAAATTTGCCTAAAAGTCCTGGAAATTTACTGGTAAAAAATATGTGTGAACCATACAAATGTGAGCTAATTACCACATTAACATCCGTGCAAACAGTGCGGAAACACAGACGCTGTTCGCTCGGCGGCTCAGGGAACGAAGCGTCTCAAAACCTGGCTGCTTTTTTGATTTCTCCCCTCAGTGTCCAGCAGGCCGCTCAGCCAAACAACACTGAGATCAACAAATCGTAGAAAACACACACACACACACACACACACACATACACATACATCAATCCAATTACAGGCGGGGCTGATCAGTGTATTTTTAGTAATCCTGCGGGGATGAGTGACAGATTAGCCGAGTCAGCGGCGATGCGATGACATGATCTCTGCTGCGGCACGTTGGCAGACCGTGCTCTGCATCATCCTGTTGACCTCCTGCTGAAGGTCATGTGATCTTCACAAACTCCTTTCCCTCCTGATTCATGTCCAGCGTCACATCAGGGAGCCTGAAGGTCCACTGAGACAAAACTTTATTGGTACCCACAGCAGAGCGACGTCTGCAGAATATTGATCAGCTGCTCTGGTACGTACAGCTGCATCTGTAAAAAACAGAATAATGTGAGAAAGCTCAGTATTTTCCATCAGTTATTCAAAGCTTAAACGTTCAAGCATTTCTCTATTTTAATTTTGATAATTATGGCCTATAGATAATATAAAGAAAAATATAAAAGAAAAAATCTAAAAAATGTAAAAATAAATAAATAAAAAAGCAGAAGGTCTGTCAAAGTAACGTGGACCTCAGTAACACCTCTGTGCCACACTGATGCAGTTATTTACAGTAAAGGAGCCCAAAACCGAATATTGAGTCTGTAAATTGACAGACTTCTCAGAAGTTGGACATTTCTGTGCTGTAAATCACTTTTTTAATGGTCTTCGGAAATATTTTAATAATGTGACACAAAGGATTCCTGATTCTCATGAGCTATAAGACATAATCATCCAAATTAAAACAAAAAAGGCATGAAAATATTTTTGAGTTATGTATAATGAATATGCAATACCTTATGAAGAAAAACAAACTTTTTCCTGATATTTAAATGTTCTGAGATGCACCTGGTTGATGTTTTCTTCATACATGTCTGTAAACATGTGCGGTCCATGCTTATCGCTGCATGTTTTAATGTGTAATCACGTTTTTTTTACTCGTCCGCAGGAACATGGTTCCCTCCAATTTGATCGAGGCCACGTTCCAGCAGGTGAGAATCACTCAGATCACAGATACACCTTATTTCCAGATCAGAATCAAAAATACTTTATTGATCCTCAGGGGGAAACTATGGTTTCATACAGGAGATCTGATCCAGCAGAGAAAATGATCTCAAATAGAAATAAGTAACAGCACAACTATCTAAAGATATCTATATAAAAATAGTAACGCAGTAATAATTAACAATTAGCACAAGTATATAAATATTTAAAAATAAAAGTATGTGTAATATGCTGAGTACATAGAGTGTGTAAAGATATAAATAGTAATAATGATAAAGAAATAGACAATTATCACTAGTATGTGACTATTTAAACTATAATCTGGATAAGGTGCAGAGTGTGTAAAGTAGAGCTGGGCGATATAGAATAAAGTCTTATCACAATATTTTTTTCATATCAGTCGATATCGATATATCGATATATATCACGATATCCATCAAATTTCTGTCGAGCTTAAAGGTTCCTTTGACTCCTCAGTGAGATATGAAGATATCATCAGGTAAATTTTGGTTTAAATATTTATTTTCTGTCAGACATTGAACATGACAAATATACTGTAGAACAGCATCACCAGCTGGAGGACCTATTCTACTAAAACTCACAGAGGTCCAGGCACTAAAATGTCCTCCCAGCAAAGGTCCGAGCCTCAAACCTCAAATCAATATCACCATTAACTGAACATTTTACTTTGGTTATGATTAATGAACCATTATTTAGCTTTTTTCTGTGGTTTGTTTTTTGTCCTCATAGTTCACTGACACAGTGTCATGTGACCATGGTGTGTTGGAGTGTAATTAACATTTGATTTATTATTATTTATTAAACTTTCCAGCATTATATAAAAATTAACAGCTCCATCCTAAACAAACTTCAGGTAAATTGAAGCACATTGTGCTGATAATAGGCCGACCTCTCCTGACTGCAGGACTCTGACTTGAGTCGGCCTACTTCTCCTGTAGCTGCCAACAGCCAATAAGCAAAAATAACAATAATATATACAACTGAGTTGAGTTTATTTAATTTCGAACAATTAAAGATAACAAAAAAATATCTACATCTAATATTAATTTTAATAGTAGATGTGTGTATTAAGTCCCAGTGCCAGTCTCCTCTTCTTTAACCCTTTGAATCCTGAGAAAATTGGTTTGATTTCTTACCAAAACATGGGGGGAAGGCAATGAGCCAATCAATAAGAAATGGGCCAAATATTGGCAAATAATTTTATTGAAAAATAAAAAAATACAAGAAAAATACCTGACAATAAGTAAAAAGACAAAACCAAACAAAACACACAAAAAAAACAAAAAAGAAAAAAGTAACCCCTCCCCCAAACAAACAAGAAAATGACAGAAAAAAGATTTTAAAAAAAGAAAAAGAAAAGCACAAAAAGAAGTTAAAAAAAAAAAAAAGCTAAAATAAAAACCTGATGTCTGACAAACCCGCCTGTGTTCCTTCAGTACAAAACGGACCTGATTCCCATCCTCAAAGTCCCGACCAGAACCATCCAGCCCAACTTCGTCTACGTTTTCCCCGACGACAGCCACCCCAAAGGCCGCACGGTGTACCTGGAGCTGACTCCGCCCCCGGAGGTCACCTACAAGACGAGCCCCGGCACCAGCCAGCAGATGAACGTCCTCGGCATCGTCATCTTCTCCGCCACCATGGGTGAGCCGATACTGACACCGAAAACTCTCTGTCACCCTCAAACGCTCGGGTTTATTCTCTGTTTTCTGTCATTTTTCATCTACGGATCAGACGTTACAAATTTCTCTAGTTCACTTTTTAAATAATGACAGTAATAATGATAATAGCAACAATAATGAGGATATTAATAATAATCTCAATAATGATAATAATAATAATAATGAGAATAATAATTGACAGGACCTTTACTGCATTTTTCTAAGTACTCAGAGACGCTTTACATGAAAAATAATATAATAAAATTAAGGTACAATCCTAAAAGACATTTACATGAACCAGAGGAACAAATACAAAACAAAGACGAGATGACAGCTCAGGTTTGGGGAGGCAGGTATTCTAGACTGTTTTTAAAAGATGGGTTTTGAGTTGAAGTTTGTAATCAGCTGATATCTTGATGTCTTCAGAGTTGCATAATTATGGATTACATGTAATTGAGATCATGTAATCAGATTACAAAAAATAAGTGACTATAATCAATTCAAGATTGGTTTAGAGACTCAAGATCACAATTTAAAAAATGTGTGACTTGTTTACGGGTCTGTTTGTTTCATTTTCGTCTCTTTTCTTCTTCCTGTTGTGATAATTGTGTGTGTGTTGATGCATGTGTCCTAAATGTAGTCCAGATTGTGTATTTGAGTGTAATCAGTGAATTTGCAGCTCAGCTCCTACAATAAGTCTAAAATACACTGTGGAAACTAAATAGTTACATTCAGACTGTTCAGGTCCAAAAATGCTCCATTGAAACCCATTCAAACTGACATTTTTGATCCCACAGCCATCAGAGCAGAAAAACAGGACTTGTATTATTTCTGGGTGTCATTCTGGGCTTTTGACTCTGAATTTGTCATTTTGATTTGACTATTTTCCACCTGATGAGGTCATTTTGACCATATTTGGCATATGGAGGAAATACATGCTATTTCCACTAGGTGACCTGTCACAGTCAATGTAGCTGCTTCTCCTCCTCAAAATAATGTATACACTGTGTTGTTGTTGTTGTTGTTGTCGTCGTTATCGTTGTCGTCGTCGTTGTCGTTGCAGGTCTGTTGCTGGGCAGGATGGGAGAGCGAGGAGCTCCACTCATCAACGTCTGTCAGTGTATCAACGAGTGCGTCATGAAGATCATCAACGCTGCTGTCTGGTGAGAGCAATACACACAGTACACAGACAATACATACACATTACACACATTACACAGTGCTAAGAAAACACTCCTCTATCTAACAGCAGGTGTGTTAATATGTAGAAATCATGTATAAAATAATAACAGTGTTGATGTTTGACTCCGCTTCGAGGGTGGTTTTGCTGGCTCTCTCTGATTTACTGGGACACTCGAAGACTTTGGTGACGTCACCAGTGACAGCCGTGACTTTACTGCTGTGATAAGTCAAAATATCTGCCGAGTAAAAAATGAGTATTTCTGTCTGCGCTGGTGGATGTTAAGAGGTCATTCTGTGTTTTCAGACCTGCTTTTCTGTATGTTTGGTTTGGCTTGTTGGTTGGTGTGTTTTTATTTGTTGGTGTTTTTATTTGTTGGTGTTTTTGGTTTATTGGTGTTTTTGGTTTGTTGGTTGGTGTGTTTTGGTTTGTTGGTGTTTTTTTATTTGTTGGTATTTTTATTTGTTGGTGTGTTTTGGTTTTGTTTGTTGGTGTTTAGGGGTGTGGTTTTTTGGGGGTGTTTTTTGGTTGGTTTGTTAGTATTTTTGGTTTGTTGGTGTTTAGGGGTGTGGTTTTTTGGGGGTGTTTTTTGGTTGGTTTGTTGGTATTTTTGGTTTGTTGGTGTTTTGGGGTGTGGTTTTTGGGGGGGAGGGTTTGGTTGGTGTGTTGGTTGGTGTTTTGGGGTGTGGTTTTTGTGGGGGGGGGGGGGTTGGTTTGTTGGTTGGTGTTTTGGGGTGTGGTTTTTTGTGGGGGGGGGGGGGGGGTGTTTTTGGGGTGTGGTTTTTGTGTGTGTGTGGGGGGGGTTTGGTTGGTTGGTGTTTTGGGGTGTGGGTTTTTGGGGGGGGGGGTTGGTTTGTTGGTTAAAGAACGGTCTCACCGCTGAGGACACGGAGCAGGATCTGACCTGATGACCTGTCAGGTGGAGAAAACGTGCGGGCTGTGATGTCATCGTGCTGCAGCACCTGAGCAGATTAACAGCAGCACAACACGAAGCCTAATGACCTGCACACTGAGCACGTACAGTCCCTTTATCTGTTACCTCTGAAACCACAGCGACACAGGAAACAATCCTCTCAAGCCTCCTCAGGACTTGTTTATACTTTCTGTTCCAAACGCTCGTACGGAGATCCTTAAAGTTTAGATTCAATGAATTAATCTCTGTGCTTTAATCTCATTACCCTTTTGAAACCTGCATCAACATTGCTTCTTGTGCTGTGTTCAGATGCCGTCACAAATATTTAAACCTTCAAAATCTGAGCAAATTTGTTTGCTTTCTTTTGAAAATATGCAAGACAATGAGAGACTTGGCAGAACTGTTGTGCAAAGTGTAAGAAATTACCAGCTTTGGGTGTTTTTTTAAATAGCTAGGGAAAAGTGTAACCTAGGTTATTTGTAATTATCATAATTATGTATGTAATTTATATATCAATTAATTCATGAATTAATATCTCTAACACCACCCTCAGGTCAAACATGCATAATTGTTCTGACTCTCAGAGCAGAATAATCATCCGGATGTTTGTCGTTGTTTCCGTCAGGTATTTTCCGTTCGGGATCATCTTCCTGGTGGCGGGGAAGATCCTGGACATGCAGGACCCGAGCACGCTGGGGAAGAAGCTTGGCTGGTACGGCATAACCGTGCTTTCCGGCCTCTTCGTCCACGGACTCATCCTCCTCCCTCTCTTCTACTTCCTCCTCACCCGGAAGAACCCGTTCTCCTTCATCCGCGGGCTGCTGCAGGCCATGGTGATCGCCCTCGCCACTTCCTCCAGGTCAGAGTCCAGTCCTGCTGCAACCTGCAACTCTGTGATCCTGTTCAAGGTTTTTATTAAAGTATTCATTTTCTGGGGCGTCGGGTGGCTCGGTGGAGAAAGCGGCTGCCCCATAAATGAAGGCAATGTCGTTGCCACAGCGTCCGCGGGTTGGACTCCAGCTCGTGGCCCTTTGCTGCATGTCACCCCCCCACACTGCTGATCTTCTGTCCTGTCTAATAAATGCAAAAATGCCAAACAAATACTCTTTAAAAAAAAAAAAAAAAAAGGTCTTAATTTTCTTCCCTCAGCTCTGCCACGCTGCCCATCACCATGAAGTGTTTGTTGGAAAACTGCAATGTCGACCGGCAGATCGCCCGCTTCGTCCTACCCGTGGGCGCCACCATCAACATGGACGGCACGGCGCTGTACGAGGCCGTGGCGGCCATCTTCATCGCTCAGGTCAACGACTATGAGCTGGACTTCGGCCAGTTGGTCACCATCAGGTAATCAAACACACGCTCGCTCAAAATGTCTCTGAGACAGTTGAAGTTTTTTGGGACACCTGTAGAGATGACGAACGCAAGTAGAACAAAACTAAGAAACTGTCTAAACTTGATTTTCTCAAATGGAAAGAAACTTTTCTTAAAGATAAATTATTTTATGTACATTTTTTTCTTGAGGGCATATGATCTGAATGATAAGTCAGATAAATTACAATCCTATATTTGACACCCCTTTGCCATGGAGACGGGTGAATAATCTGGATGTGAGTTTAAGTGTCCGGATTAGTTTAGTTAGTTAGAATTTTTGACTTCCACACAGTACCTTATAAAACATCAATATTTGATACAATTGTAAAAAGGTCATCAGGGCATCAAATAGTTTTTTTTTAATTAAAAGATTAATATAACTAGGTTGTAAAATGACAATGATGACTTTTCCTTTCTTGGTTAGTATCACAGAACAGCAGAATGATTGTGGTAAATGTTAATAAAAAATGAATCTAAAATGAATATTTTTGACAACGAAAGTGTGGTTTGACTGTAATCTGTTCCTTGGACAACATGTGAACAGAAATATAAAAAAGCCAGAGTTCAGAATGATAGTGTGTGGCTAAGTGACACTGCGTCATACGCATTTTAAGAGGCGCTTTCATTTAGACATAATTTTTTATCACATGTCAAAAGTGTGAATTTACTTTAAATCCACATTAGAGAGCTAAAATATTCCTCTGCTTACTGCTGGTTCTACACTCATTCCATAGCATAACTGTGTTAACATTTTGGCTGAATAAATCTCTGACAGCATTTTCTTCTTGCAGCATCACAGCTACAGCAGCCAGCATCGGAGCAGCGGGGATCCCGCAGGCCGGCCTGGTTACCATGGTGATTGTACTGACATCAGTGGGTCTGCCGCCAGATGACATCACACTCATTGTGGCCATTGACTGGATCCTGTAAGTTTACTGCACTCATTATGATTTCTGAACATTAAAGTGATATATTACCGGATCTTAGTTATGTTTGACCCTTTAGGGCCCGCTTTAATATCACAAACTCTCGTATCGCTCTGCACACAAAATGCACTTTTCAAAATCAAGCTTTGAAAATATTATACATTAATATGATTCTCTACTTTCATTGTGTTTATTTAACCAACATTCATCCAAATCATAAATATCAAATATTCATTCGTTTTCAGAATTTTAACCCTTTAAATACCATTTTCTTTCATGATGCCACTATATTTTTAGATGAATAAAAAAAGACAAATGAATGATGTTGAGTCTCCTCCTCCTCAGTGTGTGAGTGTAGCTGCTGACAGTCTGGGATATGTCAGTGTGTGAGTGTAGCTGCTGACAGTCTGGGATATGTCAGTGATCAGCAGCTACATTGACTGTGACAGGTCACCTAGTGGAAATAGCATGTATTTCCTCCATATGCCAAATATGGTCAAAATGACCTCATCAGGTGGAAAATAGTCAAAATGACAAATTCAGAGTCAAAAGCCCAGAATGACACCCAGAAATAATACAAGTCCTGTTTTTCTGCTCTGATGGCTGTGGGATCAAAAATGTCAGTTTGAATGGGTTTCAATGGAGCATTTTTGGACCTGAACAGTCTGAATGTAACTATTTAGTTTCCACAGTGTATTTTAGACTTATTGTAGGAGGTGAGCTGCAAATTCACTGATTACACTCAGATACACAATCTGGACTACATTTAGGACACATGCATCAACACACACACAGTTATCACAACAGGAAGAAGAAAAAATGCCTAAAATGCTCCAAACAGTCCCTAAGTGTAGTGTGCTGCTGAATGGTCCAGTGGGTAATATATTATTTAGTAATCATGTTTTCTATCTGAAGTCTGAATCTGTAAAGTTACTATGTTTGTTCAGAAGCATGAAATTTATATATTTAGACCTAAAAGTACCCTAAAGTTTTGGTTTACTTGATTCCAGCCAAAACATAGCATGTGATCAGAGACTCTCATCCAGAGTAGTCTGAGATCACATTGTCTCCTCGTCCTGTCTGTCTCTGCAGCGACCGCTTTCGGACGATGATCAACGTTCTGGGCGACGCTCTGGCGGCAGGAATCATCGCCCACCTCTGTCGGAAAGATTTCCCTCTCAGTGGAACAGGAAAGGTAAAGAAACATCTGTAATTTTGAATTTGTAAAATCTTTGAAATGTATGATCAAACATCTTTGTCTTAATCTTTGAAGTAAACAAACATGTAACGTTACTATTTAAATCAGAAAACACATATTATACTGTGATATTTACTGGAAACTACGTACAATTCAGCCAACAGCAAGTACTCTAGTTTGTTGATAGCATCGGTCATTTGCAAAAAACTTCCCGGCGATTTCCCTCCAGCAGGCTGACACCTTACTCAGGTTTTTGTAGGGAAATAGGGTTTTGTATAAATAATTTTTCATTTCAACATCATGAATCAAGTGGTCCTCAACCACTGTAGAGGCTTGCAAAGCGAGCGACAGATATGAAGTAGAAACTCAGCGTCCAATAGAAGTTCAGCACAAAAAGCTGCCTGCAGTCAGTTCGAACAGCTCTTTAATCAGCTTCAAATCCAAAATGTTGTCATATTGTTGCAGTTTTATATTTTAGAGAAATAGATTTTAGAGATTTTAATATCAGAATGCAAGCACTAATATATAATAAACAAAGTATGCCCTTTAAACGTGTGTATGTACACTGTGTGTAAATTGCTGTGAGGTGTTTAAAATGGATAAAATTATCAGTTAAAAACGCTCCTGTCGGATACCTGCTTCTGTAGATTTTTAGTTATTAAAAAGAGAAAACTTTTACTTTGTTCTTCCTCTTTGGACAAAATTCACATTGCGAATTGTGTAACTTGTGAAAACTTTCCGTCTCAGCCGTTACTTCATTCATGCCTGGCAGTTAGATTACAGTGCAGCACAGTTTTACTCCGATTGTAACAACAACCACAACAGATTACAGCTCCGAATCCTACTGAGTCTTTGGCGAGCCCCGCCCCCTCTGCAGCTCTCTGTTGCCAGGCAGAAAAGTCCATTAATCACCAGCTGAGAATGAACTGAATCACCTGTAATACTCTGAACGGTTGTGTGCTATCAGCTTACTCTGCGGAGGAAAGTGCAGGAGTTGTACATTTCTGCAAAATCACAAACATGTTACATTTCTATGTTTCGTATGTTTCAGCATTTCTTGGTTCTTAGTGAGTCATTGTTGTGTTTCCAGCAGCTTTCGAGCCACTAAACGTGGTTTTTTTTTTTGTCGACTCACTGCTGTTTTTTACATAATCTGGGCACAGTGTTTTTTTTACTGAGACATAGATGACTTCTTGAGTCATAGTGTCATCAAAACACATTTTTTTTAAGCTTTGACATGATTTTTCCTTAATAATAATCAAGTGATGTTTGTGCCCAAACCTAACCACACCCTTGGAAACTTGGACTGACATCACTTTTTTTCTTTGTGCTGCTTTCAGACGCCTTTCACAAGTATTTTAACCTTTGAATCCAGACGAAAATTGGTGTGATTTCTTTCAAAAACATAGGAAAAACGGCAAAAATCACCAAACATTTTTACAGAGAAGAAAATGACAAAAATATATATTCTTTAAAAATTGCCAGTAAAATAAATACAAAGGGGGAGCCTGACGTGTGTCTTTGTGTTTCCTCTGCAGCCGGTTCCGTCCTACGGGACCGGGACTCCTCACGCTCACAGCAACTCGCACAGCGTTGATGTGCCAATGACGGAGATCCACACGCACAAAGACTGCATGTTCGACACCACGGGCAACTCTGCGGGCGAGAGGCACGCACACACCGTCTACTACAACATCTGTCAGGTGTGACCCGACCGAGCCGCTCGCCATCAAACACCACCGAGTCCGAGAGAGTTCCCGCGGCGCCGTCCGAGCAGGAAGACACGGACTTTGTGGTAACAGAGTGTCAATCTTCTTCTTCTGAGCTGCAGCTTTGACTTCGATTTAAAAACTGTGGTTTATTTGGCCAATTTTTTTTCTCCTGCTCACTGAGGACAGAGACAAAGACATCTCCAGGGACAAAAGGACTGGGACACCATTTTTATGGAAACTCGCCATCAGTGCTAACACGTGACTTTGAAAAGAGGGACGGCTGATAAATATGGAGCACAGAATTCCGGCAGCTTCTCCGGTTTCTGTCGGAGAAAAGGATGAACATGGAACCTGATCTGCACCAGAGGATTATGGGTACATGACACCCTCCTGGGAGCACCTGCAGGTTCATCACCTGGTCTGATAGCGCCACCTACAGGCTGTGCACATCGTGCGTACCACAGCAGTTCTAAGGGCTGGATATCAAACTGCAACACTCATTGACTGAAAGTCAAAGCGAAAGCTGAGAGTCACCATTTTTTGTTTTTTTTTCTTGTTTTTATTGAAGAAGAGTGGAGGACGGAGCGCAACGTTCGACTCTGACCTCCTCACCTCGGCTCAGGAGCTCTGGGGATCGACCTACACAATGAGATTGCAGATACAAGCAGCCAAAGTCCCTTAAAGACCTGGATCGTCTTTTATTTCGCACAAAGTGCTCAAAATCTCAATAGCACATTATTTTGCAATATTATCCTCAGAGCGACGTCCTCTTTCAAATGAGCAGAAACCAGGAACCAAAAGGGCCGAGTCCCTTTTCTGTCAGTCCCCTTTTGGTAAACTATAAGAGGACTAGATGTGAAAACACCCTAAAGGGGCGATCACAGCGAGATGCATCACGCCAGGCGTGCCTGCTCCAAAACGCCTTGGAGGCGCATTAATAAAACCAGCTAGGAGCGCCTTGAGTGGGGCTGCGTGCGCATACATGTGCATAATGCGTGTCCATAATGCGCGTGCTTAATGCATGTGCATAATGCGTGTGCATACGTGTGTATACTGCATGCGCATACTGGTTTTGCTGGCGACGGTTCAGCAACGCGTCTCGGTGTGATCGGTCCTTAAGATCAGGCCAAAGTCCTGTTGTTGCAGCCGGCCCAGCTGAGGAGCTCAGAGGAGAGCAGCTGCTCATTGAGGTGGTTCAAGTCAAGTCAGTTTTATTTATAGAGCCCATTATCACAAAACGTGGTTCGCCTCAGAGGGCCTTAAGGCGTATGACATCCCTCTGCCCTCAGACCCTCACATCACCTGAGGAAAAACTCCCGAAAAAGAACCCCTTTAACAGGGAAAAAAAAAAGGAAGAAACCTCAGGAAGAGCGGCAGAGGATGATGAGGGATCCCTCTTCCAGGACGGACAGATGTGATGTGTTCAGACATCCGGTCCCAGATCCTCCTGGACGCCTCCTTTTGTCCAGCTAGGAGGAGAGTCTGAGGACGCTCAGGACTCACTGGGATTGTGTATGTCATCAGACCAGGAAGTGCACCGGGTTTAAAAGCCAATTATCATAGTGGCCAAACAGTGTAATTACAGCATCACGTGATGCCAGTACGATCCGGCACCCACAACACGGAGTGAATCCAAACACATTTCATCTGCACAGTCATGATGACGCAGAGACGGCTGAAAATCAACAACGTTTCCCTTTACGCGTCTAGCTTTAATGAGTTTTCATCAGCTGGAGTGACGTCCACTTCCCCGTCTCTTCCGGGACGCGGCTCAGTCCTACCTCAATGTTTCCCACAAGCTCACTTATGAATCTTTATATCCTGAGGCTTTGATCCATGGAGGTTTTTTTATTTGTAAAACTTTCCTCAAGAAAAGAGATTTGAAAATCTGTGCCGTCCACACGATATTAAGTCTGCGAGGCGTCAGCGGGCTGCATACCGTGAAAGCAAACACAGGAGCTAGAAAGTTGTTTTTGGTGCATGTGCCAGGCCTCTTTGTGGCTTTACGGTTAAAATAAAACTCTCAGGTCCGTCACGTGATGCCGGGTGACCAGAAAAGACTTTTTCCCACTGACTTACTGTGAATTGGTGGATACAGTCTTTTGAAATAACCCGTTTCACCTCCAGGATTTGATACATTCAGTTTGATAACATTTTGAAAGTGTAGAAGAGCGGCTACATGAAATAATTTTATCTCTTTAAGTTAACAGAAGCTAAACCAGAAGTCGGCTGTTCAGCTGCTGTGAGTCTGGTGCGCCCGCTCTTTGGGCGGTACAGTACTGCAGGTCATCCTCGGGTCATTGCGGTAGTTTTACACACAGCGGTTGAAACATATTGTCTTCATGCATCACTGAGCAACTCTCACAGGAATGAACAGGCGTTCTGTATCCGCCTGTCTTCAGGTCCAAAGTCTCACCGGAGGACCAAGTTCAGCCCCTGACTGATACTTTACGATGTGGAAGATGCGGCCTGATGCACAATATTGGCAAATTAAGCAAGTTCACTTTGGTTTTTTTTTACATTTGCCTCATGATGAAAGCATGCTGGGATTCCTGCGATGCAGACCGAGCTCGAGGAGCGGGAGGGACAATTTCAAAAATTCGAACGGTGCTCACATCAGCTGAGCAGCTGCAGCTCCGGTGACTCTGAACAGCTCTGTGTAAACCCATGAGACACTAAAGTCAAACTGTCTCTGGTTGAGCGGCGTCGGGGGGATTGTAGATGCAAGCCACCAGTCGGACGGACAGAGCGCCTAAAGAGACAAACTGGTCGCGTTTAGTGGGCGTGCACCGTGAGACATCTGGACTCCTGAGATCCAGTCGTGCAAGCTGAGGAAAAAGTTTCCATCGATGGTTTGGGAGAAAAAATTTTTATTCTCTCAAACTGAAAAATGTTGTGGTTTGATTTCAGCATAAAACTCCTCCGTGGCTGATCGGGAGCGGCTGCAGTTGGCTGAGTGTCTGTGCGTCTGTTCTCTGAACAAAAGGTCCTGATCCCGTGTTTTTTTTAGTTTGCAATCAGTTCCCGGAGCTTCTTAGCTGCTGCTCTTTATCTTTACTCAGAGCCAGAGATAGTCCAGCTCTATGTTTGGATCCAGGCATTCAAAGAAACCTCGGTGGATCGCACCGGACCGACCTGAAAAACAAAGCTCTTTTTTACGGAACTTGAAGGTGCTGAGTCGTCGTCAGCTGGACTCACTGCGATCCAGCACTCGGAGAGACCTGGACCACCGAGAATTCTCGTTTTCTTGTTGGACGTTGTTTTCTGCTTTTTGGGATCTTTTTGGTCTTTTTTTGGGGACAAACTTCCTGGTGCTGCTGTTTGCTCCGAGCCTCCTTTCCTTCTCTCGCTCACCAAACCTCTGACTGAACTGTGGCTCTGATTGGCCAAAGGGTTAAAGGGTAATCCGTCCAATCCCACGGCTGAATGACCAAGTGCTCTTCATGTGTCAGACTCTTCCTCTGTGTATGTGTGTGTGTGTGTGTGTGTGTGTGTGTGTGTGTGTGTGTGTCAGCATGCCGGCATGCGCTCTGACTGGCTTCATTTGAAGTCGACGTGCATTATTTTCCTCTCTTGTTGTTGTTGTTGTTGTTGTTGTGACGTTAATGTTGCAAAGTAAACAAAGTGCTGTAGGGATCGTGGGAATCAAACCAAAGTCAGTCGCAGCTAACAGAACCTAGTTTGTGTTTTTTACCTCAAGTTGTTTACAAATCGTTTACTTAAAATTCGGGAAAGATTCGCAAGAACTGCAGCTGTGGTCCGAAGTTTACACACATGTAAAAAAAAATGCATGTCATGGCGAGCGTCAGTTTCAGTGATTTCTACAACGCTTATTTTTCTCTGATGGCGTTATTAGAGCACAAACTACTTAACCCTTTAGCACCCTTTAATCAATGTCAGTTTTCTTGGGCTGCATTTTGACGCCTTTTCGCTGCATTCAAACCTCTTAAAGGAAATGTGTTTGATTACTTTCGGAAACACTGAAAAGCAAAGAAAATTAGCAGAGATATGATTAAAAACATGTTACAGGGAAAAAAGGCTTTTTTAAACCTTTTTTTTCTTTACTTTTATTTGCAAATTTTCAGGTAGTCTTCTTGTAACTTTTTACTTTTTTTGCTGATTTTTTGGCCATATCTTTTTAAGATGCTCATTCCCCTCTGGTGTTTTTGAAAGAAATCAAGCCAATTTGCTTGAGTTTCAAAGGGTTAAAAAAAATCCGGAATTTAGGAAATGATTTTTATTTTATGATTTTATTAGGGATTTTTAAAAAATGGGATGAAATCTGGGTAAAAAAAACATACATACAACAACCCAAATGGTCAATTTTGGTGAAAACTTGCTTTGTGGTACGGCTCTTAAACTTCTAATGATTATGACTGACTACAGCTGGACTTCTCTGAGCCGTTTCGCTTATATAATAATAATAATAATAATAACAATAATAATAATAGTAAGAATAATAATAATCATAGTATAGTAATAATAATAATAATAATCTTTATTTATATAGGTCTTTTAGTGCTTCCCAGTTAAAAATAAACCCAGAATAGAAATATGACATAAACAAAATTATTAAGAATGAGGGGGGATGCTATCTCTAAAAACTAATATTTGATATGTGAATTGATAAAAACAGTCTCTTACAATTGTCCAAACATGGACTTTTGCCCGACACGTTTATGAATTTATGCGATCAAGCCGGCGAGTCTTGTGCCAGGACACACATGTTCTATACATGTACATGTTCTTTACATGCACGTGTTCTTTACATGCACGTGTTCTTTACATGTACATGTTCTATACATGTACATGTTCTTTACATGCACGTGTTCTTTACATGCACATGTTCTATACATGTACATGTTCTTTACATGCACGTGTTCGTTACATGCATGTGTTCTTTACATGCACATGTTCTTTACATGTACATGTTCTATACATGTACATGTTCTTTACATGCACGTGTTCTTTACATGCATGTGTTCTTTACATGTACATGTTCTTTACATGTACATGTCCTTTATATGTACAAGTTCTTAACATGCACATGTTCTTTATATGCACTTGTTCTTTACATGTACATGTCCTTTACTTGTACAAGTTCTTAACATGCACATGTTCTTTACATGTGTGTGCACACTCCTGACCACAGCTTTAAATATTGGCGGATTATTTATCTGCAGCAAATTTCCAGTTTTATCTACATTTTAAAACCACTCGGTATCTAGAAATAAGATTTGATGGCTCAGAAGACGGTCAGAATAAATTAACATGATTTATAGATTCGTGGCAAAAACACGGAAGACTCAGTCCTTTAAGCTCACTCATGACACGTGAAATATGTTTCATTTTTTTCGGTGAAGTGCTCCTTGAACTTCTTCTCTCTGTGTTTAAGTAGTGGTGTTTTTCGTAGCCAGTCAGTTCGGGGTTAAACGTGGAAACGTAGACCTGCCTTAATCTGACTGTTCATCCACAAACCTCAGTGTTCATCTGCCAACGCACACAAAACAACCTGCAGCGATTTTTATATGAAATATTGACCTGTTTTTGTGTCATTTATGTTCCTTTGTATTTCAAAATAAATACACTGAAGTACGTCTCTCTTCCATATGCTCATACTGACATGCTACTGACATGCTACTGACATGTTACAGACATGCTACTGACATGCTACTACATGTTACTGACATGCTACTGACATGCTACTGACATGTTACAGACATGGTACTGACATGTTACTGTCATGTTACTGTCATGCTACTGACATGCTACTGACATGCTACTGACATGTTACAGACATGTTACAGACATGCTACTGACATGCTACTGACATGTTACTGACATGCTACTGACATGCTACTGACATGTTACAGACATGGTACTGACATGTTACTGTCATGTTACTGTCATGCTACTGACATGCTACTGACATGCTACTGACATGTTACAGACATGCTACTGACATGGTACTGACATGTTACAGACATGCTACTGACATGGTACTGACATGTTACTGACATGCTACTGACATGTTACAGACATGTTACAGACATGGTACTGACATGTTACTGTCATGCTACTGACATAATACTGACATGTTACAGACATGCTACTGACATGGTACTGACATGTTACTGTCATGTTACTGACATGCTACTGACATGTTACTGACATATTAGTGACATGACACTGACATGTTACTGTCATGTTAGTGACATGATACTGACATGTTACTGACATGTAACGGGCATGTTACTGACATGTAACGGGCATGTTACTGACATGTGACGGCACATGTGATGCCTTGTAGGGCTCATTTATTCTCCCTTTACAAACCAAAAGCGAGACCTCTGTTTCAAATGTCAAAAACATCACGGCACTCTTCAGTGTTCGTACAGTCATGAAAAACCCGAAACATTTCTTGGACTTTTCAAATAGCAATTTACAGGCCTGGAAAAGTTTTAAACTAATTTAAATATACCCTGAAAGTTTTGTAAAAGTGATTTTTGAATTTAGTTTGACGAACCTGTATAATAACACAGGATGTGTTCAAGGACTGTTGGAAATTTAATAATCCAACAAAAAAATCTGTTTTTACAGTTTCTGGCTGTGGTAAATGGTGTCGTTAAAAGAAATTTTTAAAAAATGTCCAAAATTCTTTCTTTAAAAATCACCAAAAGAAATAGGACGACAATTAATCTAAAAAAAAATGCTTTCTTAAAAATTAAGAAAGTTTTGAATTTAAAGTCACCAAAAATGTTTGGTTTTTTTAAAAAAAAAAGCCTAATATTTTCAAACTGGCCAAAACTCTGTCTTTACATGTCTTTAAATGTTTTTATTTAAAAATCATCAAATGTTTTTAATGAAAAAAGAGTTTAAAAGTTTAAAAGAAAATATCCAGAATTATTTCTTATAGAAATGCCTTTTAAAAAAAAAGCCAATATTTTCTATTTAAAAATTGCCTTTAAAAAAATCACTAAATATAAATAAATGTAGCTGCAGCGCTCATCAGAAACTCGCCCTGATGTCTCTTAAACAGATTTACCTGGAATTATTCATTTGAATAATTTCTATCAAAACGTCGACGTTCCCTCCACCCAAAGAGAAAATCCTCCCCGTGTGTGATCTGGACGCCGTCAGTCAGACTTGATTAGAAACCTGCAGAGGGAACATGGAGGACGTCGTCACTACACTGCTGCTATATTTAAACCCTCGCAGAGCGCCGCGCTCATTAATCCAATAAAGCGAGCGTGAGGCCGCACGGGACCGAATCCCTGCGACGACACGCAGCCACAGGTGCTTCAGCTGCTAATCCGCCACCACAGATTAAAGTCACAATGAAGACCTGATGAGGAACAACAAGGATTAACCGGCTTTACCCGGGGGTCCCCAGCTTTGCATGCTGGGAGTTTCTCCCCTCAAGGCCATTCACGGACAGAGGGAGTCGCTGTGACCTCAAAACACGACGCCGTTTGAGATTGTTTAAGAAGTTAACATTAATAAAATTTAAAAATTAAATCTGATAAATCTGCAGCTTCGCTCTGTAACAGACTGCGAGGTAGGAGGTGATGGTGAAGTTGATGGTGATGAAGAAGGTGATGGTGAAGGTGATGGTGATGAAGAAGGTGATGGTGAAGGTGATGGTGATGAAGAAGGTGATGGTGATGGTGATGGTGATGAAGAAGGTGATGGTGAGGTGATGGTGATGGTGATGAAGAAGGTGATGGTGATGGTGATGAAGAAGGTGATGGTAATGGTGAAGGTGATGGTGAAGGTGATGGTGATGGTGAAGGCGATGTCGTCAGCGTCAGTGAGGTTTCTCTGAGGGTGCAGTTCACACTGCAGCCTGCAGAGGTCAGCAGCTCAACATCAGACTGATGAACAACATCAGCAGAACCTGCAGAACGAGACGCTCTGCAGGTTCAAAACAAAACAGGAATTAATACAGTTAATATTTCTGCTATCAGTTTAGCATCTTTCCTATTTAGTGAATGGAGGGAAAATGTTGACTGAGTTGTTTTATGACCTAAAGAGGAAGTGAAGGAAGTACGCTCCGTTACTTTAAAAGTACTAATAAGTAAAAGTCCTGCAGTAAAAGTAGGTAAGTTTAATCAGGAAAATATGTTTAAAAGTAAAAGTGCCCAATGTGGATTTTTTTTAATGAAAACAAAACATCCAATAAGCTCAAATTAATGGGAAAAAAAACCTCCAAACTATTTTAAAAAGAATAGAAAAAATTATATTTATATACTGTATATAGATATATAAAAAACTGTTCAGTTTTAATCGAAATAATTGGCAAAAAAGACTTAAAAAAACAATTAAAAAAATAAAAGAAATGTCAAACAAGACAAAGATTCACAAAACGTATTAAATCAAACTGTCAAACTGTTATTTGATAAACTCATGTTGTGTTTTTATGCAAAATTCTTTATTTGAAACATAACTAAAGCATTCAGATATAATGTAGTGAAGTCAAGGGTACAGTATTTCCCTTAAGAGTCTGATGAAAATATACATTCATTTTTTTATTCTCATTAAAATGAATTCATTCAGTTAATAAAATACACAACGTCACATAAACAACAAACGTTAAAAATATAAAAATAACTCTTCTCAAAACTGACTGTTTTAGAATCACTTAAAGAGGAAAAAAAAGTATCCTGAAGATGTTTTTGCACGAGGTAGTTTAACCGCCGACTCCTCCGAGTCCCGACTCAAAACCTGTAACCAGTTCAGACACCAGCCCAAAAGTACTAAACTTCGACTTAAATGTCACCGTCAACTCGGTCAGCTGATGTTGTTTTAAAAAAAATCTTTTGTTTATTTGATTTTATTTTTTTTTTTAAATCTGACGCAGAAAGTTTGAACTGCGTCTCCCGGATCAGCTTCAGGTCTCACAAACAGATTTTATTCGTCGTTGAAGTCGGTGAAAGCAGGAAGCCAGTAGCTCTCTTTTCTTTGCGCGCTGCTTCTGGCGGCGTTTTCCCTCCTGAGCTGCTGGACTCGGTTGATCCTGGAGATCTGAGCGGCGGCGAGGCCAATCATACACACCTGCAGGAGGAGACACACCACAGACTGATCACAGCGGCTTCTGTCCTACGGCCCGCCGCTCAGACGGCGGCCTGTGTGTGTGTTTCTGGGTGAAGTGAAGGAGGCGTCACCTCGAGCAGCAGCAGGCCGCCCGTCAGCCCGCCCACCAGCAGCAGGTTGTTTTTGGCCCACGAGACGATTTTCTCCAGACAGCCGATGGTGAAGACGTCCTGAGCGGCCGGATCCTCGTCCAGCCGCTGCATCCCATAACCGCACATGGTGTTCAGCACCGTCTGCGGGACACACACCGCCGAGGTCAGAGGTCATGTCCACACCTCCTGCCTACCTCCTCCCAGGCCTAAAAATCTCTTGGTTATGGTTCGGAAAAGATCATGTTTTGGTTTGAAATACAGTTTTAGTGGCTCCGTCTAAAAAGCTGCTGGGAAAACAGCGAAAAGCTACAAAACATCCACCTGAAAGCCTCTGGAAAATCAGCAGCAAATCGTTACAAAACACCCAAGTTTGGTGCCGAAAAGCTGCTGCAGAATCAGTGATCGGGTGCCTCAAGACACCTACGCTCGGTACCTAAAAAGCACCAAATCCACAAAACACCCATGTTTGGAGTAGAGCTGGGCGATGTGGAATAAAGTCTTATCACGATATTTTTTTCATATCAGTCGATATCGATATATATCACGATAAATGATGATATATTTGATGTATTTGATGTACGTGATGTATTTGATGTATTTGATGTACGTGATGTATTTGATGTACGTGATATATTTGATGTACGTGATGTATTTGATGTACGTGATGTACGTGATGTATTTGATGTACGTGATGTATTTGATGTATTTGTGGTTTGCAGAAACGTGCAGAGCCAGCACGTGGTTCTGGGTTCTGACCTGGTTCTGCAGGCGGACGCAGCAGGAGAAAGGAACCCCGCAGGCCTCCAGACTCGGGTTTGTGTCTGAGCACTCGAAGTAGACGTTGTGGGACCAGTCTTTGTAGCCCTCGACGCCGCAGCACTGAAACTGAACACAGCACGGCGGGTCATTAGCGGCCTGACGCTGCGTCTCACACACAGAAAATCATCATTATTCTTCTTCTTCACCTTCTTCTGGATGAAGTCGATGGCGTTCTCCAGGTCCCGGTCCTCCCTGTACCGGACGATGGCCTTCATCATCAGCACCTCCGTCCGCTCCATCACCTGAACCACAGTCACAGGTCGGTGTTTTTATTTGGTTCTTTAGTTTGAGTTCATCAGAACAAGAATGACGAGTCTGTGCAACTGAAACCATCAGCTGACTGTGTGACGTCAGTTTCAGGAAAAACTTAGGCAGACACGTTACTCGAACTCTGATACTCAACTCATGGCCCGCGGGCCAAATCTAGCTCCTTAAAGGGTGCTGGGTGGTCCCCCAATCATTTTCTAATTCACAGTAAAAATAAAGTGATTCACGGACTATGAATAGTTTTTGTCCTGACAAAGACCCCCAACAGAGGTCCTAGATAAGACACTAATGTCCTTAAATCTCAGAAATGTCCTGAAGTCCTAGAAACATGTATGGGGCCGCTGTGGCCCCCGCTCTGCTGTCATTTTGTGACTGTGGCCCCTAAATGAGGCCGGTCGAGTGTCTCTGCGCTGAAGTTTCATTTCTCTGTTTGTCAGAGTGATTTTTGTCCCTCAGGGACAAAACTTCAGCGGCAGCGACTCGAACGACAGAACGCTGACGTTTGTTTTGACTCAAAGTGTTTTAAACTGTTTTTTCTGTTTTGTGACAAAGTCAGCTACAGGAAGTGATGTGTTTCTGTTTCCTGTCTGATGAGAGCGCAGTGATGTCACCATGTCAGTGAAGAGGAATCCAACGATGCCGGCGGCGACCTGCAGCAGCAGCACGACCACCAGGATCCCCAGGAACTGCCGGGACATCCAACACGGTGAGAACATGCATCCAACACATCCAACACAGTGAGAACATGCATCCAACACATCCAACACAGTGAGAACATGCATCCAACACATCCAACACAATGAGAACATGCATCCAACGCATCCAACACGGTGAGAACATGCATCCAAGACATCCAACACGGTGAGAACATGCATCCAAGACATCCAACACGGTAAGAACATGCATCCAACACATCCAACACGGTGAGAACATGCATCCAACATATCAACACGGTGAGAACATGCATCCAATGCATCCAACACGGTGAGAACATGCATCCAACACATCCAACACGGTGAGAACATGCATCCAACATATCCAACACGGTGAGAACATGCATCCAACATATCCAACACGGTGAGAACATGTGTAATTGTTGTCATATTTGTTTTCATTTGTAAGAATTTAAGTTGCAATTATCTCTTATTTGATGAAATCGCTTATGCTTTTATTTTGAAGCCGCTTTTATTTTGAAGAGGTTTTGGGCTGCTCATGCTGCAGCAGACACTTTAGCGGATGTCAACAAGCTAGCGGTGGGCATGAACGTGTGGCCTGCTCCGCGATGGACTTGGGGTTCATTTAAAGAAGTTACTTGTTGCAAAGCCTGAAGATCAACCTTCTCTGTAGCATGCAGCCAACGAGGTAATTTTTGTTTGTGTATATATTACTTTTGCAAAACGTTTATCCACATGCTGTGCATGTATCTTCATAATTTAATATATTTTATATTGTGTGTTTAGTTTTCACGGTGAATGATGAACGACGGATGCCAGTCATTAAACCAGTTAAAGGAAACCACTTGTGTCTGAGTATGCTTCAGGGGAGCTACAACATGTATCCAACACATCCAACACGGTAAGAACATGCATCCAACGCATCCAACACGGCGAGAACATGCATCCAACGCATCCAACACGGCGAGAACATGCATCCAACGCATCCAACACGGTGAGAACATGCATCCAACACATCCAACACGGTAAGAAAATGCATCAAACGCATCCAACACGGCGAGAACACGCATCCAACGCATCCAACACATCCAGCATGGTGAGAACATGCATCCAACACATCCAACACGGCGAGAACATGCATCCAACGCATATAACACATCCAACACATCCAACACAGTGTGAACATGCATCCAACACATCCAGCATGGTGAGAACATGCATTCAACACATCCAACACACTGACACATCCAACACATTCAACATTATGAGAGCATGCATCCAACGCATCCAATGCATCCAACACGGTGAGAACATGCATCCAATGCATCCACTACACTGACACATCCAATGCATCCAACACATCCAACACTGTGAGAACATGCATCCAACACACTGACTCATCACACACATCCAACATGCCGACACACTGAAACACGTGACCCGTCGTACCGTCCTCAGCAGGCAGGCGACGTTCCGCAGCGCCCCGAAACAGCCGAGAAACGTGACGAGGAACATCAAAGAGCCGATGACGATGAGCAGCAGAGCCGGGTCTAATGTCAGCGTGTCAACCACATCTACACACACACACACACACACACACACACACACACACACTGTTGAATCAAAAATCGTAACAAGTAAAAGTTGAATCATGTCTGATGAAGTTTTTCTGGCTCGTTCTCAGGAATGTCATCAGCAGCCCTGTTTGTATTCACACACACACACACACACACACACACACACACACACACACACACATTAGAGGCAGTGTTGCACCTCACTGTCTCCTTCAGGACTCAGAATGTATCAAACTTAAGCGACATTCATTGGTCTCAGGTAAAACCGTCCCCCGTTAGAATAAAGGTTTGAGTGAGTCCCGGTTTGAAGACAGACACACACGAAAGACTCGGGAGGTTCATAATGTTCAGATTCTGAGATTTGGGCTGCAAAGTCACTTCAGTCTCTTACAGTTTTCTGACCAACCTTTCTCTTTGGCGATTTTGGCGTAGGTCCCGACCGCCGTGAGGACGGCGCTCACAACCTGCAGAGTCAGAGGGGCAGGAAATGATTCAGCAGGAGGACACGACCCGCAGAAGATCACATCAGTCTAAATCAGAGACTCGGACATGTGGCAAGGTGCATTTTTTAATGTTTCTCTTTTGTTGGAGCTCGGCTAACGGTTTCCCCTGCTTCCAGTCTTTATGCTAAGCTAGACTAACCACATCCTGATCCGTTTCAGGTCTGGACCGGCTGACGTGAAACTGAAATCTGAATCATCTGATAAAATGTGTAAAAACAAAGCAGAGGAATCTGTGAGGGCGTGGACGTGTTTCTGCAGGCGGGAAGATGAAGTCCTGACTTTGACAGTTTGACAGTTTAATTTGATCTTTTTAACAGAAGTTTGACAAAACAATCTGATATTAAATTACAGATTTCTCTCCAGCAAAGCTTCTATAAAAGGGGATCTACCCAGAACCTGCCAAACCAAACCACAAATATATTTAGGATAAAAGTGACCTCACCGTAAGTCAAACTTTTAAAAATGTTACTAATGTCATCATAATAAGCAAAAATACCACTGTCGGCAGTGACGGACAATTTCTGACGCAAAGTTCAGCGTTTTTCAAAAACATGAAGAAAAAACGGCAATGGGCAATCTGAAAAGAGATGTTACAAAATTAATATAATTTTTAAGCACTTTTCCTAGTTCATTTCATTGTTTGTTTGTGTTTGTTTTTAAAGACAGTTTTCTTGTACTTTTCACTAATTTCCTGATAATTTTGGGGTTCATTAGTTCTTCTCAACATTTTAATGGACACTTGATTTGTTTTGACTCAAAACTTATTTAGACTTATTTTCAAAAAAGCTAGGGAAAATGTCCCGGAAAAAGAAGAAGAAGACAGTAAGGGAAGGCTTAATTATCATAATTAAGTATTGTAAATTATATATGGAAAAACTATAATTATCATAATTTTGTGTTTAAAATTACATTACAAAATTAATATAATTTTTAAGCACCTTTTCCAGTACATTTCATTGTTGTTGTCTTTTTTTAAAAAACTTATTTTTCAATTTTTTCTGCTCAGATTCTTTTTTTTAATACCTTGTTGCTAATTTTGTGCAAATCTTTGGGGTCATTAGTTCCTCTCAACATTTTGATGGACACTTGACTTTATGACAGAATTGTCTGAAGATTTAATTCATTTAAACACACCCACACAAAACACACGGTGTCCACATACTTTTGGCCACATAGTAAACAGGTAATTACATTTTTTGGCTTTAAATCGATGTATTTTAAGTACTTGTATAAATCTTTTGAAAACGACACACAGTTTTGTCGAGAGATTCTTGTCACTTTTTCATTTGTCCGTAAATAAAATGCTTCTTTTTGTCACATTAGTTTTTCAGATCGACTCTGAAATGGAGGCTTTCTGGTGTTGAAATCACTTGCTTTAAAACCGGTTTAACAGACACAATAATGAACGCGTAAAGCGATATATTTGATCTGAACAGGCCGACTCACCCAGAAGACGTAGCAGCAGATGAATAAAGTGTACTTGATGGCTCTGTATCCTCTCATCTCCTCTCAGCAGATCTCTGCTTCTGTCAGACTGCAGCCGGAGTCTGTCGCAGGTTTCTTATCTGCTGACATGAAGGCAGGAGACGTGTGGCGGCCTGCACCGCGCATTCCTGCTGTCAGGATCTTCTGCTCTGCTGCCGCTGGATGTGCTCCTGCCATCACGCCAAGGGAGGAGGAGGAGGAGGAGGAGGAGGAGGTGTGGCCGTGTCACAGTCAATCACATCACACCTGCTGCTTTAACAACAAAACTGAACTTTTACAGGATCCACATTTACAGCCTGCAGTGCTGTTAGCGTCCTCTCGGGGAGCTGTTTTGTATCATCTGCATAAATGTTAACCAGCTCTAAATGCACATTTCAGATCATGGTTCCAAAACTCTCCTTTACTTGGCTTATTGCAAATCAGAGAAATGTCATAAAGTCCTAGAAACATCCTAAATTCCTAGAAATTAAAATCCCCTGAAATTTCATAGAATTCTACACAGGTCCTAGGATCCAAGAAATGTCATTAAATGCTACAAATGTGCTAAAACCTGAGAAATGTCCTGAAATCTGAGGAACATCTGAAAATCCTATAAATGTCCTAAAATCCTTTAAATGTCCTGAGACCCTGGAAACACGGGGCTGCGGCGGCTGGCCTCATCAGAAAAGACATTCTTTACACTTTATGCAGTTTATCGGACGAAATTAAAACTTTAATTAAAAACCTCGCGTGGACGGCCGCAGGAGATTATTGTTTGCCTGATCCTGTTTGATTAGATCGAAAATAAGAACGGTCATATCGAGAGCAGTCTTTCTGGTGCGAAGAAAAACGTAATAATAAATAAGACAAACGCACATCTGAAATATAAAGCGACTAACTAACAGCTCAGCCAGGAGAGCAGAGAAATATAACTTTGATTAGATTATTAACATCAATAATCTAAACAAACATTTATTCTTGATTTAGTTGCAACTACAGTAAAAAACAATAGATGCACCGAGCCTGCTGAGAATAGACTTTACTGAGTGAGACAAAAACAAAGAGCGGACTGTCGTCTGCAGACGTGCTGATATTTATGTTGTGTTCGGTTACATATGAGAACCAGAATCTTCTTCTGCTCCATTTATGCTCCTCCTCCTCCTGCTCCTCCTGCTGCTCCTCCTCCTCCTGCTCCTCCTGCTGCTCCTCCTCCTCCTGCTCCTCCCCCTCCTCCTCCTCATTAGAGGAGCTTGTTGCTGTCGGAGGATTACATTCACTCTGCTGTGTTTTCCTTTCGGCTGCAGGTCGTCTCCCTCGACTCCTCAGTTATTTGAGGACCTGATTGAGGACCATGGGCCTGCTGGACATCCTGTCGTCCATCAGAGACCGAGCCGACAAGTTTCTGACCGAGAAGAACGTGGTGACGGACTTTCTGGGGAAGTTGGAGGAGAAAACGGGGATAAGGAAGAAGATCATTGCCGTGGGTACGTGAGGTTTGTCTGTGGTCGTTTGCTCTGATGGGTTCGTCATAAACATTTTCCGGATGATTCGACTGCAGTTTTGTGGTATATTTAGCGCACGTGTGCCCTCCTGTTGCATGTCAGCGGAGCACCGAAGAGGATTCAGTTAATCCTGTGAACATGAAGCGAGCAGCTGCTGTCTGTAGACATGCACCTGACAATGATCTGCAGGTTTTCTGGGTCAGCGTTTGTGCTGCAGCAGATTTTACAGTTCTGATCTTAAAATCAGAGTTTTATATGAACGATGGATCGAATAAGTGCAGGTGAAGAGTTTGTTTCTGACTGTCAGCGACTCTCAGCTTCGTTTGGCTCCAACAGTTCTGATTTTGCCTGCGCCGAAGAGAAACCAGCGAATAATTTAATAATCTGATATCTGTGAGCTGCCAGTTTCAGATCAGACACTGGTCCTCCTACAGCTGGTCTACGGTCTGATCTCAGAGGTTCTCCTTACAAACATTAACCCTTTAGGGCTGTTTTAATATTACACACACTCAATTGCTCTGCACACAAAACGCGCTTTTCAAAATCAAACTTTAAAAGATATGATGTCATGATGCCACTTCCATTTTTAGATGAAAAGAAAAAATAATTATTTTCAATATACCACATGCATTTTAAAAGATATATTTTTTGTGATGATGACAGCCGGGGACATGTCAATGATTAGCAATGAAATTATGAAATTATTTTTTTGTGCAGTGTCAAAAACTCACTCATGTCACTGCACACAAAATGCTTTTTCAAAATCAGGCTATAAAAATATTCAACATTAATATGATTTTGAGTTAATTTTTAAACCAGCATCCGTCCTAATCATAAATATCAAAAATTGATTAATTTTCAGAACTTTAACCCTTTAAAAGCCATGTTTTTGTTTTGATGCCGCTGAAAACAGACACAAACACTTATTGTACAGACCTATTGTAGGAGCTGAGCTGGAAATTCACCGATTAAACAAAAATACACAACCTGGACAAAATTTATGTCATATGTATATACACAGACAAAGTTATCATAAAATTTAAAATGAAAAGTGTGTCAAATGCAACAAACTGTCCCTAAAGATTAAGATGAGAATTTTTTTCTGATAATTTTGTGTAAAAATGGAAAATTTGTCCTTGAGATGGTGCCATAAAAAGAGTCCCCAAAATCATTTGAGTTCATCTGATAATCGACTCCAGCTGATATCTAAAAATAGAAAGTGTGCAAAAAGTATTAATCCTGGTGATTTAACCCTTTAGTGACTGTTTGTCTCATTTTAGTCTCTTTCCTTCTTCCTGTTGTGATAACTGTGTGTGTGTTGATGCATGTGTCCTAAATGTAGTCCAGATTGTGTATTTGAGTGTAATCAGTGAATTTGCAGCTCAGCTCCTACAATAAGTCTAAAATACACTGTGGAAACTAAATAGTTACATTCAGACTGTTCAGGTCCAAAAATGCTCCATTGAAACCCATTCAAACTGACATTTTTGATCCCACAGCCATCAGAGCAGAAAAACAGGACTTGTATTATTTCTGGGTGTCATTCTGGGCTTTTGACTCTGAATTTGTCATTTTGACTATTTTCCACCTGATGAGGTCATTTTGACCATATTTGGCATATGGAGGAAATACATGCTATTTCCACTAGGTGACCTGTCACAGTCAATGTAGCTGCTGATCACTGACATATCCCAGACTGTCAGCAGCTACACTCACACACTGACATATCCCAGACTGTCAGCAGCTACACTACGCTCACACACTGACGTACCACTGACGTATCCCAGACTGTCAGCAGCTACACTGACACACACACTGACGTATCCCAGACTGTCAAATATAATAATAATAGTAATAATGATAATGATAATGATAATAATAATAATAATAATAATAATAATAATAACAGTAAAATATAATATACTGAGTGTGGACAAGACTGAACATCATTCATTTTTTGTGTTTTTTTTTCTTCATCTAAAATCATTGTGACAAAAACCTGGCATTTAAAGGGTTAAAATTCTAAAAAATGAATGAATATTTGATATTTTTGCTGAGGACTGATGTCTCAATGGAAGTAATAAATATCATATAAAGTATAATATTTTTATAGCCTCATTTTGAAAAGCTCATTTTGTGTGCATATGAGTGAGTGTGGTACTGAAGCGGGCCCTCAGGGGTTAAAGAGGGCAGTCTGCAGGGTCGTTGGTGTGATGGTGTCGCTGCCGTGACGCTCTGGATCAAACTCAGCGTATCATTGCTGAGTGAGATGATAAAGAGAGGACATGTGTGGCGGGGAGTGGCGGAGCGTGCCGGGTGCAGAGTCCAGCAGTGAACAGCAGTCTATTGATGCTCATACAGTGGATCATGATGTCACTGTAGTGCCTGGTGCACGGTGTCCCCCGCTCTCCCAGCGTCCTCCTGCGCTCACGTTAAAGCAGATTATCCTCCAGAGACAGACAGCAGAGCAGAACGGCCTCCATGTGCGAACCGCCACATAAGCTGATCAGAGGTAGGACGCACTTTTCACACCACTTCCTGCAAAAAAGCCCAGACGCTCAGGTTGTGTCTGAATATCTGCACAGAGTCCTCGTGGATCAGACGTTTTCTTCATCATCAGAGGAAACTGTCTGTGTTTAGACCTCCGGATATGAGCAGTTTCATCAGGGGATTAATGGAAATGTTGTCTTTAACCCTGAAACCTAAGCAAATTGGCCCCGTTTCTTTCAAAAACATGGGAACAGGGAAGTAATCAGTTTAACCAGGAATGACCCCAAAAAACAGCAAGAAATTAGTAAAAGCTTGCAAGACAAATTACCTGAAAATAAACACAAAAAAGAGAAAAGAACAGACAACAAAAAACAGTCAAATTACTTCATGAAAGTGCTAAAAAACAGTAAGTTAACTGACAAAAAAGAAAGAGAATAATAATAATAATAATAATAATAATAAAGAGAATAATGAATATAGTTTTCTGGTCATTCCCCTCATTATTTGATCATATCTGATATTAATCAGCTCATTTTCAGATCATTTCTTTGTCACCTTTTACTACTTTTTTGCAGATTGTGGGAAATTTCTTGCCAAGTTAAATGCTGTTGAAAGGTGTCTGAATGCTTCAGTCCAGGTTTTAAAGGGTTAATTCTGCACACATCGGACAGTTTTCTGATTCTTCTGAGGTCAGGTTCTACAATCAAAAGTTCCAGGGCTTGAAAAGTCATGGAGTTAGTGAAAATCATTGAAAGTTTTGGAAAAGTTGCAGAGATTTTCTTTGCGTGTACTTAAATAGTTTCAGTAATCCAAATCATGTAAAACGTAACAGCTCGTCTGTTTCGAACATATTTCTTTACATGTTTCTGCATTTTTGTTCCATCTCTCTGTCCATGTATTTCAGCTACATGTAATTATTATTTGAGTATATTTTCATCTATGTCTATATATCTACGTACAGCCATATTTATAAGATTGTGAGCAAACTTTCATCTTTGAATGAGTAAACAGTGTTTTTATCTGCAGCCGTGTGGACGTGACGTCTGTCTGTCTGTGTGTCTGTCTGTCTCGTCCAGGTGCCGTCTCCCTGACTGGACTCTACCTGGTGTACGGATATGGTGCCGCCCTCCTCTGCAACCTGATCGGTTTTGTCTATCCAGCATATTACTCGTAAGTCATTTTTAAATGAACGAAGACGCAGATTGGTTTGTTGTGTTTCCTTCGTTCTCTTTTTTGGTTCAGAGAAATGTTGCTTTTTTAAGAAAAGTAAAACCTTAAAAGTTCAAAAATCAGGTTTAAGCAGACGTATTTTACGTTGCAGAATAAAACATCTAAATATCTTTAGCCCATGTTAATCACAGACCTTAGTTATGGCATTTTACCAAAAACCCAGAGACTTTAAGACGAGGGAACCGGACGTACTAAGAGGCTAATGGACTTCCGCGTTTCAGGACTCATGACTTCACCAGTCTATAAGCTGCGAAATCATCTTCGTGTAACACAACCAGAGAAATGTCGGGTTGGTCTGGCTTCACTCACAGAAAAAACACTTAAATCGACGTATTTATTTGGTTAAAAACACGGTCTCCGTCAGGCAGCCGCTGCGACGCCTGTGCCTGCTCTCTTAGCGCAGGATGGAGGTGGTGCATGTGCAGGAAACTTCCAAAAACAGACGCAGAGCGAAACGTTTTTCTATCGAGAGACACTTTGCGTGTTTGCTGACACTCGGAGCGGGTTCGGACGTCTTCTTTGGGTAAAGCTGAAACGACGTGTCGTTTGATGTTTTGCTCAGTCGCATCGCGTCCGGTTAGGCAGAGGTGCAACCGTCTGATGTTTCTGATGGTTTTTGAAGGATAAATGTATTCCTCGGCTCACCTGAAACATCCTGACAGGTTGGTTTATTTGTATCTGCAGAGTCAAAGCCATCGAAAGTGCGAGCAAAGAGGACGACACGAAATGGCTGACGTACTGGGTGGTGTACGGCGTCTTCAGCCTGGGCGAGTTCTTCTCCGACATTTTCCTCTACTGGTTCCCGTTCTACTACGCTTTTAAGGTCAGAAAACACTGAAGAACAAAAGATTGTTGGCACATTGTTGCAAATTTGTGATCATTTTAAGGGCCAGAATAAAGTGTAAAAATCAAAGACGAGGTACCGGGACGTCTGGATCTGGGTATGTGTCCAGTGATGGACGTCTTTCTGTCCTCTGTGGTTCCAGTGTCTCTTCCTGTTGTGGTGCATGGCTCCGATGTCGTGGAACGGCTCCCAGATCATCTACAACAAAGTAGTTCGGCCTGTATTCCTCCGCCACGAGGCCACCGTGGACAACATGGTGAGCGACCTCGGCGGGAGGGCGATGAGTGCCGCCGAGAACCTCACCAGAGAAGGTACGCACCAGTTCAGCCCCCAGACCAGACACCGGAAGAAAATGTCGCCAATTTATGTTTCTGCAAACCACAACCATGTCAGATGTACAGACTTCAGATGTGATATAAACGGGTAGTATCTGAGCTGTCATCAGGCGGCGGAGGGGATGGTGGATGTGACACTTTGAAGAGACGCCTGCGAGCTGCAGACCACTGCAGGCCAGCGTCCGAGATCAGCAAACAACAAAACCAGTTGTGATTTAGCAAGTCGTTGCTGCATTTCCAGCTTTTTCGTCACCAAAGGTTGGCATTTGTCGTAATTCATCGCTGTGTTTCCAGAGGCCTTCTGGGCATCAGATGTGGGTGTTTGGTCGAGATTAATCGTTTTTCCAGCAGCTCTTTAGGTACCAAACCTGCGCGTCTTGTAGTAATTAATAAGTGTTTCTCCAGCATCATGTTAGGGACCAAATGTTGGTGTTTTGTGGTGATTTGTTGCTGTTTTTCCAGCAGCCCTTTAGGCACCACAAGCATGTTTTCTTAACTAACCGTCGCTGTTTTTCTACCAGCATCTTAGACAACAAACACGGGTGTTTTGTAACAATTAATCTTTGTTTTTCAGGCATGATGTCAGGGACCATATGTGGGTGTTTTGTAGCAATTAATAGCTATGTTTCCAGCTGCTCTCGAGGTGCCAAACGTGGGTGTTTCATAAGAATTTATTGTTGTTTTTCCAGCATCATGTTAGGGACCTCACGTACAGGTTTTGTTAACTATCCATCGCTGGTTTTCCAGCAGCTTTTTAAGATGGAAAACGTGGGTGTTTCGGTGTTTCGTATACTTCATTGCTGTGTTTCACACATTTTTTGGCACCAAATGTGATAGTGGCATGAACAGCAGTGGTTTCTTACTGAGACATCATGTTCCTAGCAGGGATTGTCCCCCAGCAGCAGGTATTTTAACCCAAAACATTTCCCCATTTTTATGCACCTCAACCTAACCACATATAAGCCGTGCTGTTAAAACGTTACGTTTCAATGTTTCCGCTGCATCATAATGTCCAAATGATACTTATAGGTGGTTTGCAGAAACAAACAATGCATTAAAATGCATCAATTTTATACATTAGATTTAATTTTTCTTCCTTGTCTTCCTCTGTCCTTCAGTCCTGTCCACGCTGGTGAAGAATAAAGCTCTGGTAAATTCGGCACCGTCGGTCGCTCAGCCTGAAGCTAAAAGTTTACCGAGTTCATCAGCAGCTAAAGTGGCTCCATCGGAGCCAGCCGAAGATCGACCAGTACGTAAACCGCACCTGCTTCACCTACCTGACAGTTAGTCCACCTTAAAGGCCTCAGTACGCTTCAAATGAAATGATTAGACAGGCTTGCTGCTTTGTGCTGAGCTGAACAGTCCAGTATCATCAGCATATCACCGAACCCTGAGCTGTCCTCATAGAGGTAGAGCACGTAGATGTGCAGTATGCTTTTTTGGCAGAGATGCTTTGTTTGATCATCTAACACAAGATATCTTCGCAGACCAGATTTTTATGAAATATCCTGATCACGTTCCCCAGAGGATGAACCCGGTTGATTTTAAATTACGCAATAGTGTCAGAACTACCTCTGAAGTCCTGGTCCCTTTTTGTATTTTAGGACGTTTCTATGATTTTAGGACATCAGTGTCTCAGCTGTGTCCTCTGTCGGGGGTGTGGGGGATCCTCTTTTCTTGATCAACAAGCTCTATTTTGATGCTGTTTTATGTCTCTGACACCTTATGGAGACTAAAAGGACAAAAACTATTCACAGTGTCAATCACTTTATTTTCACTGTGAATTAGAAAATATTTGGGGGGCCACTCGACACCCCATCAGGGGCCAGATTGGCCCGTGGGCCATAAATTGAGTATCATTGAGTTAGATATCTTCTGAAGAGTATATGTAACAATTCACTAGATATTCTTAGAAAAATTTAGTTGAACTTGATCTGTTCACTCAACCAGTGCTGCCAGGTCGATTGAATGGCTCAAGTTGGAAAATTATTCCGAGAATATGTTCATGAATCGTCACGTATACTCTACAGATAACTGCTAAACATCTATGAAACGAGGAAACTATCTGTACGCGGACTATACAAAGAAAGAAGATCTTAATTCAAAAAATGACTGTACCTTTAGACTAAATATGAGACTAATCAGAGCTAACTCCGCTGTCCTGTTGCTGTTTCCAGCCTTTCCTGGGCTAACCAGTCCGGTAAGTCGACTGGTTTGGTGTTGGTAGCGAATGTGCTGGTGGAAGAGAGTTAGCAGGAGCCTCAGTGATCCCTGTAGACCATCAGTGCTGTGTCTGGTTTGACGGTAAAGCGGCTTCTGGACTGCAGATTTGAGTGCAGCAGCAGATGGAGCTGACAAAGACTTAAATGTCATAAAGAACAACATTGACGCAACAAATGCTGGCTCCAACATGGCCACAGATCATCCTGTCAGTTCCCGAAAAGACTTGTTGAGATTGTAATCAGAGCTGAAACCCTTTTGATTTTTTGTGAATTAATTCTTTTTTTTTCTTCAGAAATATTGCTGCAAATTTCTGTGGGATGGTTCATTGTAGACGCAAGAAATGTTCTGCCCGACTCGTTTTAAGCGGTTTTTAATTTTTTGAAAAACACATTTATGTATGACATCTCCTCCAAAACCGAAGGTCTGATTTTTACCAACTTTTCTGTGTATCATCATCAGACAAAGCTCATGGAAGTTACCAAAAGCTAGTTGATATATCATAGTGTTTTGAAGATATTGATCAATAAACTTTAAAAGGGCGTGGCTTAGCACATAATAGGATGTAACTTCATAACCCTTGAGGTGGCACCAGTTCCAAAGATAAGCATTGGTCTTAATGACCTTGCTTTGTCCAAAAAAAACCATCAAACTCTGGATATTTTCAATTAACCTGTTAAAAAATGCCCCCAAAATGTTTCTGCAATTGATCAATAGGGTGCGACAGTGTTTTCAAAGGAGCGCATGGCCCAACAGAGATTTGGGCACCAACGCACAAGTGTCTATGTGTATGTCGCAAAACCTGTTGTTTATTTTTAATGCAGGTGTTGCAAATTTACAAAAATCTTGATCCTTTGCAGCTTCCAGCATCCTGCATTCTTTGGTGGCTTAAATCGCTGTTAGCATCATTATTTGAAAATCACTTTTATATTAAGTAAAGGGGACCCAATATTGATCCCTGTGGGATGCTTCAGCAACAATTTTACTTCATAATTCAAATTCTTTTAAGTACTGTAGTTGTTTGTAACCCTGACCCTGTGTGCTGTTTATACAGTTTTGTTGTTAACCCTTTTTAGGCGACACAGTGACTTTCATGTGATAAAAATTAGTTAAATGTTTATTGATGTCTTTGTTAATAGTGTAGAAATGTCTCCATGCAAAGGAAGGACTGCATTAGTAGGAGTAGTAGAGATATTTTTTAATCTGAAGATACTTTTCTTCTTTTTAATTTTTTATTGTTTGTCTGTTGTCTGCATGTCAGAATGAGCTCAGTGTAGACTGACGGTAAGTTGAAGCCAGAAAAAAATCATAGAAAGTATAATAATTTACGTGTCACAAAAGAATTTTAGTTCTCCTGAACATTGTTTGATTAACAACGCTTCTGCATTATTTCAGCAACAGAAACCATTACAATCCAAAAAGATTATGTTTTTTAGGACATCCATGCTTGTAACAACTTTCCCCTACTTTTAGTGAATTTTCTGGAAGTGTGTCAAGTGAACAGTGTCTCTATTTTATTTATAATTCTTTCCAGCACAGACTTCCTGAGAAATTCTAAAAAATATTTTTGGGAAATGATTAGTAAATCATGAACCAATGAAATAATGTGTGTCTGACTTCTCTCCTTCTTTTATTCTTTTAGTCCTCCAGATAGCAGCAGAGGAAGAGGAGGAGCCTCCGTGAGAAAGAGTAGCAGAGAGGTTTTACTCGTCATCCTCACAGATCCCATCGAGAAGAGTCCTTCCTGTCCAAAGACACTGATTTCCTTTTTATACCAACGTCCAAAACTCAGACCGACTCTGCAGACAGACTGACTTTACAACACCATTTCTTATTGATTTTAGTTTATTTATTTCTATTTATTGATTATTTGGGGGTCAGTGGGATGTTTGTCCTTTTTTTGTTGAAGCGAAGCACCTGAAGCAGCTCATCACTCAGGCTCATGTTTAGCTGCAGATTGGTAGCAGCAGCTCAGACCTGCAGATGGACAAACGTCAGTGTCGCCTCCTGCAGGCAAAGAGGGCGCCAGCTGCAGAGGTTTGCTGCAGGCAGTGAGTGTTACAGCTGCACTTTCTTTCTTTCTTTTGTTTCTGAAGCTGCAGTTTATTTGTGTGTTTTCGGATTTCATTTTTAACACAGACTTCAGCCGCAACACGCCGACAGGTGGAGGCAGTGCTCATCCACATCTGCAGGTGCAGGACATCCTCCTGTGGACCGGCTTTGGGTGCTTTGCATCAGTGACACCGTGTGTCCTCATTTGGTTTCCATTACATTATTTATTTGATATTTTTTGTTTTGTTTATAAACATACGTGAAATTATGACCTTTATACGACAATTACGTGTTGATAAGAAATAAAACAAAGAAGCGAATCAGGAAAAAACTCCTCTGTCGTATGAAGTGCTGCCTGCAGCTCACAGATGGCAGTAAAGTAAACACAGTGCAGCCGAGGCTGATGGGATAATTCGATCACATGATTTAAAGCTCCAGTGTGTCAGATTTTGGGGGATTTAGTGGCGTCTCGTGGTGGGAATTGCAGATTATAACCAGCTGAAACGTCTGGTTAAGATTCCTTCGGTGTTCAGGAGGTTTTTACTTGCATTATGCTCAGAGGTCTCTAACTCTCCGAAACAAACACACCAGCTGATTTAAAGCAGGAAAAACACAGAATGAAGATGTTTCATGCCACAAATCTGTGTTTCATTTTCTTGCTCATTCTGAAGGAACAAAAACACAACTTCAATAGAGGTGATTATACACTAAAGAGAAAATACTTATTATGTAAGATTATCATGTTCTATTTCTGACAATATACCCCTAAATCCTACACATTGGATCTTTGGACAAAACGCACAAACAAAAAGTTTAAAAGTTTGGAGAGCATGTTTTATTTTTCAAATTTTGGGGTTTTCTTTCTTTTAGAACACTTAACTTTTATTATTTTACTGTCTTCCCCTTAATTTTTTAGGTAAGTTTTATAAACTTTTGGTGATTTTCTTTTTTCTCTCTCTCTTTTTTTCTTATTTTTTTTTTTTTTGGTGACTTTTAAAATTTTTGTCTTTTTTTGTTTATTTTTAACCTTTCTGTGATTTAATAAAAAACATTTTTGGGCATTTTTTATATTTTAATTTTGATTTTTTTTTTATTTTATCTTTAAAAAAGGCGCTTTTCTTTATCTTTAAAGCTTTTGGCGTTTCTCTTTCCGCTAAAAATGTATGCCTTTTTTTCTTTACAAATTTTTGGTGATTTTTTTTTTTTTTTTTATGAAAGCAAGCCTTCTAAAACAGCCACCCCTTCCTCTGATAAATAAATAACAGTCCCTTAGGCCTGGTCAGGGGGCTGAGATGCCGACGTACTGACGTGGCAGGTAACGTGATGACGTGTCATGTAGTGCCGCGCGTCCCTCCAGTAGCTCTGGTGCCTGTATGCTAGTTTGTGTATTTTCAGAAGAAATCGGTAAATTTCCGTCCTTTTGTCGGTGTAAACTGCACGAGACAGTCTAGAGAAGAGCCGAGACTCACCTGGTGTCATTCAACAGGACGATCGAACACAGGTAAGCACCAACAAGCTATGATCTGTCCGCTATGTTCAAACACAGCCGAATCCCGTATAGCAGTTTACAAAGTTAAACTCTACCTGCTCATCGGCAAATAAATACTCTCTATTGTCTTTACTGGAGATGACACATGAATCTTAAGGACGTTTTGTTCAGTTCGGCTCAGAAATATTTCGCCGGGTTTCCTAGTCCAGACCGGTTTAGCTAGCTAGTTAACATCGTTGTCCTCGGCGCGCTGTGCCGAACGGGAGGTTACCTGAGCGGCCCCAAACCACCACTCTGTCATTAAGCTGAATCTTTATTTGAATAGATGCTACTTGAGTAGTTTGCTTCATGCCGAATTAAAGAGTCAAACATAACAATTCGGAAATGTGCTCTGATCTGCGTTCTTTTAACTGAATATGTTACGATCACGCAATTTATTGCTAATTTAATAGATAGATTAACAGAAGTCTGGGGACGCCTTTACGTGGAGGACTGAAGCTGAATTTTAGTAAACAGGGAATACATGATGATGCAGCAGCTCCGTTTTACTTAGAGGTCTATTTTGACAGCTGAAATGTCAAGTTTTCCCTCATTGAACAGTTGAACCCGGTCTCGGTGATTGTGTGTGATGCAGGAGGAGGAGCAGGAGGAGGAGCAGGAGGAGGAGCAGAAGGAGCACGCTCTGCAGCAGCATGAATCTCGGATCTAAGAGTAAGAAGCGGGTGGTCCTGCCCAGCCGTCCCGAGCCCCCCACAGTGGACCAGATCCTGGAGGACATCGACAGAGCCCCTCCTAACGACCCGGTGTACAGCATCCTGGAGAAAACTGGACAAGGTGAGTCCAGAAAACACCTGCAGGGTCAGACCACAACAGCACAGATACACACTGAAAAAATAAAAATGAAATAAAAAAAATGAAATCAAGAATAAAGACATATATTATGAGAAATCAGTCACAATGTCAAGAAAAAGTTGTAATATTACCACCCCCCCCCCCCAACATTAAAAAATCCCTTTTAAATAATAATAAAATAATGTTCAAATAACTTTATGAGTAATAAACTCATAACTCATTACGTGTTCATAAATGTGGAAATTAAGTTGTCTCCTCACTGTTGTCTCCTGTTGTCTCCTGTTGTGTCCTCGCTGTTGTCTCCTGTTGTGTCCTTGCTGTTGTCTCCTGTTGTGTCCTCGCTGTTGTCTCCTGTTGTGTCCTCACTGTTGTCTCCTGTTGTCTCCTGTTGTCTCCTGTTGTCTCCTGTTGTGTCCTCGCTGGTTCTCCTGTCCTCCCTCAGACTCGTCTCGGCCGGTGGACAGCGAGGTGGACCGGCGGTTCCAGCAGTGCCGTGAGTACCTGGAGCTGAACGAGCAGCTGCAGGAGGCGCGCAGTCGGCTGCTGCGGCAGAGGGAGGAGCTTCGTGCGGCGGGGGAGCAGCTGCGGAGCGACGTGGCAGAGGTCAAAGGTCAAACACTCTAACTGTTGAGACGTTTCTTCTTCTGCGTCTCGGACTCTGACCGACTTTCCCGCTGCGGAGCGGCCGGCAGGTCTCACGTGCACAGGTGACCCCTGACCCCTGACCCCTGACCCCACAGCTGAAGTGTGTGTGTGGTGTGTCAGTGAGGTCAGGCTTATTATTATTACTATTTGTAGTTAACCATTTATCGAACAAAATATAGCCGAGAATGGTGTTGAAAAGATTTTCTCTCCTGTCATCAGTCAGTAAAAACTCCCAAAAATCTTCTAAAATGAGGGAAAGCAAAGTAACTCCTGAAACCTGGATTCACTTCAGACGCTTTTCTCAAGTATTTACACCTTTAAGATCAGACGTCTCTGAAAAATATGGAAGAAAAAGGTAATCGGCAACTTTGTTTTAAATGTTCCTGCAAACTGCAAAGTGTGAAAAAAGAAAACAATCACTTCATTCATTAAATTATTGACAGGTGACAAGAAAATGATCTAAAACGTAGATAAAAAATAAAAACTTAACTATAACCAAAAGGGAAAAATATCAAGAAAACTATATTTATAATTATGTATTTAAAATGAGTTTACAATAAAAAAATATTATCGCTTATATTTAAGATTTTATTTGATTAGCACTTTTTTGTGGCAAATTTTCGGTCATTTTCTTGCAACTTTTTACAATTTTCTTGCTAATTTTTGGGTTTTTTTTTTGTTAGGTTAGTCTTTGCCTTCTTTCCGTGTTTTTGAAAGAAACTGAGGCAGTTTGTTCAGTTTTCAAAGAGTTAAAGCCTCCTGGTGGTTTGAGAATGTGATCACAGTGAATAAACAGAAATGTTGAAGTTTTGATGAATTTCCTGATCAGATTCGTGTCGACGTGTTCAAACTGAACGTGAAGTCAGTTTTTCTTTTAAGTTCACCGAGTGTTTGTTCCGTGTTATTTCGGTTTTCCTTCTTATTTTCTGAACATGAAATCCTAAATATTCCAGATTACGCAGATGTTTAAACTCTCGCTGGTTTAGAGACGAGCAGAACTTTTTCTGCAGCTTTGAGTCTCAGTGAAGCTGCTGAAAATGGCTCCATCTGCTGGTAAAGAGCCGCCGTCACGGGTTTAACTGCAGGGTTCACTGCTCCCGTAGCTGATCATTAACACGTTTTTGTTATTTTTTTTTACGTTTTTGTGTGCTCCACCTCGAAAAGTGGCTTCATGTTCAGTCTGAACTCGTTTGTTATGAACATGGTGTCAGTGAACGTGTCACAGTTGAACCAAAATAAAACTCACCACGCTGATGACGTCATGTTTCCTGTAGATTTGTTTTGCGCCTGTTCATGAAAAACGTGAAAAAGTCGTAGGATTTGCAAAAAGTAATTTTTAGGCCTGATAAGGAAGACTAAATATCCCCTGAAAGTTTTAGAAGTCATTGAATTTTTTTCCCAAACCTGTAGAATAACACATGATGTGTTCAAGGACCGTCAGAAAGTTAATAATCAAAAGATATAAATGTATCATTTTTTGTAAGTGTCCTTGGGTTTGGACGGCATTTTTTTCTTTAAAAATCAACCAAAAACAAAACGTGCCCTTGTGTTTTCTTAAAAAATCATCAGTAAAATAAATACAAAATGACACCATTTAAAGCCGCATCCTCGTCCCCTAAAGCCAAAATAAAAAACACAAGTATTTAAAACGCCTCCCTTTTGAAAAAAATGGCCAAATGTCCTTCTTTAAACATTTGTTGGGATTTTTACAGAAAACTAATGTCCTTCTTCTCTGTTAAAACATTTGAATTAAAAAAAAAAAAAATCTTTAAAAGTCTTAAAAATTGCCCCAAAAAATTAATGAAAAAAAGGGAAAAACATGCCTCCAAAGGCCTCCCAGTGATTAAAAAACTATTTGACACCCCCCCTTTGCACCCCCTCATAAATTAACAAACAGTCCCTAAGTTATATTCAAATACTCCAAATACTCCCTTATAACCCTGTTATAAATGTATTAAAATATATATATATGTTTTAAAAAGCAGTTATATAATAATGAAAAAGTATCGATGGTCATTTCAGAGTATATTCGGTCTTTAAACTTTGCCTCAGAGTCCTGGAAAGTCCTGGAAGATGATTGTTAAAAATCTAGATGAAAGCTGTACGAAGGAGAGTCGACACGGCGGTTTCATGAAACACGTCACTTTTTTATTGGATGAAAACATTAATCATGACACACTTCTGTTGCGTCGCCTATTTCACATGAGGCCGTGACTCCTCTGTGGCGTCGTTCACGCACGACAGGCTGCGACTTCGCCGCCGCTGTGATCAGCTCGCCGCATAATCATGTCCATCAAACAAAAATGTTCATATCTGATGACGGATTAATTCACATTAATATTCTCGTTAATTTAACACCCAGAATGTTCAGATATTTTGGCCCTGTCTTGTCTTTAGGAATATTGGTATTTTTAAAATTCAATATTTTTCACATTCGTTAAAAAAAAAAATCTGTTTGCACGTCCTTCGTTTAACAAAATATTCGTCCACACAAGAGCACAAAAACGTCTGCAAACACTAAAAGCACAAAGCAGCTGACTCAGACACGGAAAAGTCACCAGCGAAAGTCAGGTCAGATCTGTTCTACACTCGTAGAAGCGGGATTTGGGCCATATTAAAAAGAGATTAAGATTTTAAAAAGAAAAGTTGTAATATTACAGAAATTAAGTAGTAATTTTGAGGGGAAAAATAATGATATTACGAGGATAAAATCTTAATTTAATTTTAAAAAATTAAAAGAATAAAGTTGTAATTTTGCAAGATTTTTTAATTTTTAATTTTTTTTTTAATATCACGTGATTAAACTTGATTTACAAGAAAAAAAAGTTACAGATCAAGGCCACAAAGTCAACAGGCATTAGTGTTTAAAATAAATAATTTTAAAAAAACCAACATTTTACGTAGATTATCCAACTTTTTTTATTTATGTGACAAAAAAATTTGGGCAAAATTGTCCCTGCCCCTCATCACCTATGACAGTTCATATCGTGTTTTTTTGTGTTGTTTTTTGGTTATGATAAAATTGATTTTAAATTGAATTCTAAATTGAATTCTTCATTAAAAAGCTTCAGTGATGCTCTGAAAATGTGAAAGTTTTCCTTTCATCGACAACAATCTGAATCTCACCAAATATCGGCCGCAGCAGACGCCTCCGCTCATCGGTGGACCGACGAACAATAATAACTTAAAGTTTAGTCGTACTTTAGACCGAATGCTGTAAACAAAACGTAACAAAACAAACTGCGGAGATGATGTCATCGTTTCCAAACGCTCCGTTATACTTTTTTTTACTCGGCGAACACAGTATCTGGAGTTTTGAAGAAAATCTGCACATTTAAAAGACGTTTTCAAAAATCAACATTTTAGCAACCTAAAACTCGGTTTGTGTGGACGTTTTTAAAAATACCAGTAAACACGTAAACAGGGCCTTGGTTTGTGAATTGGGAATCATTAACTGTAGAGCACAAAGAAAGACATTTAAAGCTGTAAATCTGCTTTCGTTCGGACATGAACTCGACTAAACCCGACTCGGCGTGAACGAGGCCGCCGACGAAGAGGGCGGACTAACTTCCCGGACCGTCTGATGGCTTTTAAACACGGAGACAAACTCCCCGTCCGTCTCGCTACCTTTCACCTCTTTTCATCCTGATTTTGCTTTTAGGGGCCGGTAAAATGTTTCTCCTCCTAAAATCTGAACTATCAAACACAAAAATCTTCTAAATCCAAATTCACGCCCTCAGCGCTGGGCTCAAATAAGATTTTGACTTTTCAAACCGATGTTCAGAAATCACCTCTGTGGTTGTATATCGCCATTTTTAAAGTAACAGAAGGTGTTTAATGAGGCTGATCACCAATATCTGGAACTGATAAGCATTTACAAAAACAATGAAAATATTTCGGTCAATAGTTAGTATTTGAAATATAACAAACTCCAACACAAAACTTTGTTTTAAAGCGCTTTTAACAAATGTTTAATCAAAACTAAAACTCTCAACATCATATACAGCGAGTCCCCTGCGACATTTTTTAAATAGTTAGGTGAAAATTTAAATAAATAAAATGAATAAATAAAAATATCTCCTTGAGGTTGTACAAAGTAAAAGTTCCTGCCATGCTGACACTTTCCTTGCACTTTTATAGTAGTTACTTTTTTTGTCGACCATTTAAATAAAATGCAGATACAGAGCTTTGGTGGTGCATGCTGTGCACTACTTACAATGAGTTTAACAAGAAGAAGAGCGCCTGTATTCACTGAAAAACATGAAAAAAGTCAGCACACTGTAGCTCTGACGTGCACTTTATTGATACATAAGGGGGCTGAGTTTGTCGATAAGCTGCACATAAAGGAGCTGCAGCGTGCAGACTTTTTCACGTTGTTGACTGCTTTTCTTTTTGTCTAGCACCTGCCTACACGGTTTTGGGGATTTCAAAATACTCTGGTATACTGTAATACTGTGATACCGCCCAAGCCTATTTTACACATAAAGAAAATAAGATGAAATTGAATGAATTAGCAGTTTTTTCCCCCAGCTGTCAGTGGAACTTTTGCACAAATTTTCTGCAGATTTTATTTTATTCTTTTCAAAAACGTTTTCGGAAACATACAACCACAGGCTTTGACGTGATTTCTGAACAAAATCTTCCACTCTTATTTGAACCCACATAAAACCGATGAGTGTTTGACAGAAGATCCAGTAGATTTCGACGGTGTGTCACTTGTTTATCTGAAAATGGCCAATAGATCTCCAAAGATTTGCATTCAGAAGCTACCTGGGCTTTTTCACTCAAAACATGCTTTGGAAATACATCAGGCTGGTAAATACAAAACCGTGTTTTTCTGAAGAAACAGCCCCTTGGCTCCGTTCAGCACTCTGCTGTCTGCGAGCACACATGGAGACTGATGGTACGACTACAGAGGAGATTCGTCGTCTTTTATATCCGACGACTTCTCCGCCTATCACTACTTTTACAGCAACACAGTTAAGCAGATATTAACACGTTATAAAGACTTCTGTGCGGACACGCGTCCATTGACTCGAAGCCCGACCGTCACTGAATCAAATCTTTTTTTGTTTCTCGACAGGAAATACTCAAACAGCAAACAGTGCCTGAATCTAGCAGCAAACACAGAGCGTCATCAGGTGAACCGCAGCATCGAGTTCATCCACGCTGACAGTTCATAGCATCGTAGGTGTGTGCGGCTCCTGAACACAGACGGCTGGCGCTGCTCTCGCCTGGCTTTAGAAAGCGTCTGAGCTCTGAGCCTCGTTGTCCTCTCTCGTCCACAATGTTAACAGGTGTGTATACAGTCAGTGAATATATTAGCATGCTGTCAGGGAGCAACACAGATTCTTTTGCCCACCAGGAAGCTTGGAAGATTTTTGTATATTCTGCATGTTATTTACAATACTGATTAAGACAACGAGTACAGGAGAGTTACTCACAATCAGCTGATAGTTTGGAAAAGGACGGGATTTGCTATATTTTCTGCAGCAGTGATGGAACTAGAGTCCAGTGGGTGTCGGGCTGAACGTTTGTGATAAATCGTACCCTCAAATTAATAATTTAAGAGTTCATTGTTCTTATTTCATTCCCACAGTCGGGAGATTATATATCATGCAAATCTGTAATGTTGTCTATAATAAGTGAGGTGGATGTTTTCTGTTTTCAGTCATTGTAGGAAATGTTGCAAATCACTGATTGGACTTTGAGGGAAGATTAAATGTAACCGATTAAATACCTTAAATCAGGGATACTCAACTTGCTGTGCTTTAGGACATTTGAACGATTTTAGGACATTCCTCTAATTTTAGGACATATCTTGGGTTTTAGGACTGTTTGGGATGTTTCTCGCAATTTAAGACATTTCAAGGATTTTTTTTAGGATGTTTCTCAGATTTTAGGATGTTTGCAGGATTTTAGGCCATTTCTTGGATTTTAGGATTTTTCTAGGATCTTAGGACGTTTCTTGAATTTTGGGACGTTCCTCTGATTTTAGGATGTTTCTAGGATTTTAAGACATTAGGGTCTTAGCAAGGACCTCTGTCGGGGGTGTGTGGGATCCTCCACAGGCACATTTTTTGATCAACAAGCCCTATCAGAGGCCAGCTTTGGCTGTAAGTTCAGTATGACTGCCTTAAATTGTCAGATATCCAATTATCTAAATATGCAAGAAACTGACATTTTTTTGTCCGTTTACTTTTTTCCACAATGAGCTTTTCAATTGTTATTTTTTAACATAAAATGTACTTTTATCACAATTTACATCAATTTCATAACGTCAAAATGATTTCTATAATTTTATCCATATCCCCAACTCCAAACCCTCAAATTAGTAGTTTATAAGTTCCCTCAAATTAATTTTTTGTGCACTCACAATACAACATTGTTTCAAACTAACTTATTTTTTTTATCAGTTAATCGTTTTTAAATTTTCATCTTGTTAACATATAGAAATCTCGGTCCAAGATCACAACATAATCTTGGTGTTTGTCTGTAGAGTGTTGAAAGATCAAGACAAATGGAATTAATGTGATTGAACTATTAGTTTGAAGAGAAGTTTTATCACAAATGTTGCCCCCAACCCTGTTGGCCTCTGCACGTATCGGGAAAGGCTAACAGTGTATCGTATTCAGTGAGTGGTGAGGCAAAGGCCCAAAGCGATGAAGTACTGTATGTAAAAAATACTTTACATGTTAGTGTGTTTGCGTCCTTTGTGTGAGTCTGTCAACAGTCTGCCGCAGTTTGTACCTCTTCAGGTTAAAAGTCCAGCTGAGTAATCCTTCAAAAGTTTGCATAATATTGTTCATTTATCGAGTCAGTCCAGGAGACCGATGATGATTTATGTGCTGAAATCATTGTCTTCATGTTTTCACTACATTTCTACCAGGCAATGATTATTCTACAAATACAAAAAAAGTACAAAATGATGCACTTCCGTTTAATGTTTTCTCTGAAGTGCATCTCTAAAAGTTATTGATGATCAGTTCTGTCTCAATGCATACATCCAATCCTGTATGAATGGTAGATGGAAGCTGTAATCAATTGTTCAAGAAAGAAAGAGAAAAACTTGAATGCAGTATATGGGGAAAGTAAAGGGTCAGTACCCGAGGTAAAGGGCCAGCACACTCCCACTCCGTCCACCTGAGTGCTGAGGTTCATTCAGGAACACAGTAGAGTCATTAATGTCGTCCACTAATCCACTTAACGTCCTATGACTCACTCTTTTCCCCTGGCTTCTCATCGATTGTGTCTGCTTGGCTCTGTGTGTCTTGCGGGCAGCAGGAAATAGGGCTGGGGGTGTAGTTAAATGGAGTGATTCGGGCAGCCTTGCTGGGGGATCCTTGACGGAAATGGACGACTCCACCCACATGGTTGTCTGATGTTCCTGTGGAGACGGTGCTGTGGCTCCTCAGGGAGGCGTCTGAATCTCCATCGTGAAGGTTAGTCCCAGAGGCGGCGCTGATCTTTCTGAGGAGTGCTAATCGCGCCACTTCCTCTGAGATCACTGGAGCCGTTTCGACCGCTGGGGAAGTGCTCGAGTTGGTCTTGTTGTTCGGAAAGTCTTCTGTCTGGACTGTTGCATCACTCGTCTTGCGAGAGGCAAGTAGAATAGTTGGCAGTTTTCCTGGAAGAGCTGGTAGCTTTGGCTTTTCCCCATCAGGAGAAGGCACCAGAGGTAGTGCATTGGCTGGCAGAGTGCTTTTCAAGATCTGAGGTACGTCTTCATCCCTGATCCTCCTCCAGGTGACTCTGTCATTCAGCCGGGATGCAGATCTCTGCCCTTTCTTTTTAGTGTCGTCCTCGCTTTTCGCTCTTCCACTCGAATCAGATGATGATGAACGGAGGGAAGAGCGGCTGGTCACTCGGCTCAGTATGTTAATGCTTGGTGATGAGGCGTGACGTTTAAAGGTATCTTTGTCTTGTTGCTGCCTGGCTCCGGAGACTCTGCCTGGGCCGTTTCGCTGAGCAACCCTGCAGGGGCTTTCAGAGCTGGTCCTCCTGGCTGGGCGCCTTGCAGATAGGTCCCTTTCACTGGAGGTTGCTCTAGAGAGGGTCGTAGACTGCTTTTGAAGGCCTTGGTCTGGCCTCTGGACTTGCTGTGCTTGTCTTGGAGCTTTTACTTGGACCCTTCTTGGGGTTTGCACAGCTGCCTTTAGTTCCTGACAGCGTGAGGAGCAAAGGAAGACAGCCGAAGCTCCAGGAACTGCTCTGCGGGGGGATCCATTTTGAGATCCAGGCATGTTGCGTGCAGAGCCATCACGTCTCAGTGCGGTCTGTGATTCCTTAATGAAAGTCAGCTGTCTCAAGAATCCATTGCGCTCAGACTCACCGCCACTTGAATGGACAGAAGTCATCCTGACCAGTTCATATCGATTGCCAGGGGCCACCCTTTTCCCATTGACCTGATTGGTTTGTTTGGTGCTTGCTTGGTTAGTTACCAGAGGTGACAGAGGTCTGGGTTTGACTGAATTTTGCATGAAAGGGATTCGAACCGGTGACTTTTGGGTTTTGGGTGGTGGGGATTTTTCATTTTGATTCACAACAGGGGAACGTCCCTTTCTTTCAGGGGGGCTACTAGCTGGCGGGCTACTCGCTGGTGAGGCAGTCTTCTTCTGGACGGATTTATATGTCTGAATTGGGGATGTTATCTTCTTCTGGGACTGTTTAGATGGTGTAGAACTTTGTGAGGATCCAGAGGATGAACTTTTTGGTATCCTTGGAGGTGGAGTAGAGCTCCTCTTTGGCAAAGACAGTTCAATGTCCTGGGGGCGACCTAATCGGTGAAGGCTCTTTGATCTATGCTGAGCGAGGTTTGGGTTCTTTGGAGCATCTGTCTTGGTTGGTGCTTTTCTGGGAGGAGGTCTTTGTGATGGCGCAGTCTCTTTTTTCGGTGTATAGATCACTGTCCTGCCTCTGAAAACGACTGGTAAATTTGGAACGGGCTTGCGCTGTGCAAAGTCGAGGGGTTTATTTGCCTTTTTGTCTTTCGCAAACTTCCTTTCTTTGGGTGTAAAGCTGGATGTCGACATGAATGACAGGACTGATTCAGTCTCTTCGGAGGATGGCTCCTGAGACTTTGATGCCTGCAGCCCAGTGACAACACAGTTGGCACCTTCTTGTATGGCTCTCCATTCAACACTGTTGAGGTCTGAATCTTTATCCCATGCTGTATCATCACTATCCATTTCTTCATCCATGTTCCACCCATCGGACGTCTTTTGTTTTTGGGTATTTTCTGCTTTCTTCTTCCTTGCAGCGAGTTTCCTCCTCTGCTTGGGCATGGCAGATGTTATGCATTTCTGAAGGAGGTCATCCTCCGAATCCATGCTGACAGAGCTTGGCGAGCTTGGCTCTTCGTACTGACTGTGAATGTTCATTGGCTTCGTCTGTTTCATCATATTCAGTGTTTTGTTGTGTCTGTTTTTGTACCATATTTGCTGGGCTTTTGATTTATGATCCTCAAACTCGGCGTCACTCAGTGAGCTAAGCGAGGAGCTGAGGGAGTAACATGCCAGAGATTCATCCTTAATCAGATTCTGTTTTATCCGGTGAAATCCTCTGGGCTTTGCTTGGGAATTATCAATCCTGCCAATATTTGTCATGCTCCGGGATAAAGTATTCCTACTTGCTTCCCTGATCTGTTTCCTGCTTGTCCGTTTCATTCCGTCATCTTTTTCATTTTCATCACCATAGAAGCTGTTACTGTCCTCTGAAGAATGTGTCATTTGACGAAAGATTGTTTTCCCTTTTTGTGACCCCACATTAAGGTTACCTTCTGTGTTCTGCTTTATGACGGGCAGTTCCAGTTTCCTGACCAGGCCTTGACCTTGCCTTTTCTTCTGTTGGTTGGGAGACTGATCACGATTTCTTTGGTTTGCCACTCTGTCCGTGACCTCTTTGCTCTGCATCAGCACCCTCTGAGTGGGAATGATGTGTTTGGTTGTTCGGTTCATTTGTACCTCAGGTGGGCAGTTCATCCTGTTGGGTTTGTGGAAGTGTGAGAATATCCTCAAGTCTTCAATCCTCTTTGCCTCATCGTCGAGAACTTCCTGTTTGTTTATGCCTTTAGCTGTGCAGTCTTTCGCCCCCCTGTCCTTCACCGGATACTGAAGTGTTTCGTCACTTAGCGATGTTGTGCTGGAGAAGTTGACAGGTGTACCCTCCGCAGAATCTGTGAAGGATGAATCATCACATTTCGAATCCTTTTGTGGGATGACAATTCTCCTCCCAGGACACATTTGGGTTTTGCCATTTGGAAGCATCATGTACACGGGAAGATGTATTGGTTTTCGGATCTGGGAATTAAGAATATGTGGAGGGATGGTGGTCATCAGGGAAGGTCTTACTTTTCTGAACTTGGAGGGCATTGCTGAGTTGATGCATTCCTTTAAGATTTCAATGTCATCGTCTGAGTTGCCCTCGCTGTATCTCTCACCATGGTCGAATCCTTGCTCATCCTCGTCAGGGAAAGGAAGATTTTTGTCTTTTTGCTGAAGTAGGGGGGTTAATTTCAGCTCCACATCTTTTTGTATGTAGTGTTCGTGAAGAGGAAGAGCACTTAGGCTCGAAGCGCAGGAGAAGTTCTCAGTGGGCTTTTCCACAGTGAAGTAGATCATTGTGTCCAGGTCAGGGGGAAGGTTAAACCTCTCTTTGCAGTCTGCAATCTCCATGAACTTTCGCAGGCTGCTTTCCCACTGACCTGCAATTCCTGTGGTTTGCGTCTCTGGTCCATTTGACTCAACACAGCATGGGGTTTTACTCCGACTTGGAGGCATGGTTTGCCCTGGACTGTCAGGGAGATCACTTGGGCTTATTGTTCCATCAATCATCTCACTGCATGGATCACTTTGGATTGAGCTGGCAATAGATGGTGACTCAAAGCTGCCCAATGAACTGACTGAGCTACAGCGACTCATCACCAGGGGCGTCTCATGGATGTAGTTCTCAGATGAACTCGATGGAGATCTGTCTTCAAGTATGGCTGGTGAAGCCCCTCTGAGGAACACCTTTTCCCTTTTGGCAGGACCAGGAATCTCAATGGGATTGGTCTCTTTGCTGGGGAAGGTTTTTGAGTCAGTCATCAGCAGCTGGCTGTCACTCAGATCCTCCAAAGTTTCATCTTCTTCGGCCCTCTTTACCACTTCTCCATCCTCCACTTCAATTATTTCTAATGAAGAGTCGCTCTCCAGCTCGTTCTCACTTTGTCCGTCCAGCGCTCCATCACCAGAAGAGAGGGAGGACAGTGAACTGCAGCGGGAGAAGCAAATTGGGGTGTTCTCCACCGAGTATTTCTGGACCGTCTCCATCTGCCCAATGGTTGGGCTTCTAGTGGAAGTCATTGGAGAAAATTTTGTAATACTGCCCCCAGTCATCACAGTAGGTACCCACGCTTGCCTCCTCATCGCTTGGGCAGCGTGGACATTGATTGCTGTCTTTGCAACACCAAATTTAGCCACACTCTGAATGAGTGGGACCTGTTGATAAGAGGGGGACAGTTTAATTGAGGTCATGCTGACATCAGAGGAGACTTTAGTCGATGCGCTAACAGGCGTTTGCACAGGTTGATCCTGGTTCTTTTCTGCGTCTGTGTTGCTCAGCTCTAGATTTCTCACATCTTTGTTGTCCACAGAATCTCTTTCGGGAATATCTTGCTGGTTAGTCTCATTCAGGACAGCAGGTCCAACATTAAGGTAGTCCTGATGAGCCACTTTGAGATCGAGCTGGTTGGGTCGTTGTTGCATCATTAGAGCTGTTGGAGCAGGTCGCACCTGGTCTTTGCTGCCGCAGTATCCATCACTGGTGCTCCCGCTGTTTAGGCTGTCTGTCGACACACTTGTATGGGCAGTTTTGAGGCGCAAGAGTGCATGGGCTCGACTGAGGCGTTCTCTGTGGGCCAAGCTGCTTGTATCGGAGAGACGGCAGGGGGAACATGATTTCGCTCGGGCTTCGTTGAGTTCATCCAGTCCGTAAGGCCAGTCTGCCAGGTGGTCCTCAGAGCTGAGGCTAAAACTGTCTTCCGAGGACGTGTGCATGGTGATGTCCTCCACTAACCTGTCGATCTTGGCAACGGTGTTGGTGATCTTTTTGGCTAACTTCTCTGCAGCGGCGGACACCACATCGTCAGGAGGTGCATGCCTCTTCTCGACCGTCTGAGGCATGTCTATGTCTCTCTCAGGCTCACTATCCCTCTTACGTGGTTGGTTTTGCAGGAAGTTAGAGTTGGTGAGGAACATGGACAGCATCGAGAAGCTCCCAGTGTCGAGGCTACTGGAGACATTGGGTGCCTCGTCATCATCAAAACAACCAGAATCGGATGCATAATCCTTTGCCAGACTCTCAATGTGCCGGAGTGGCTTGTTGAGGGTCAGGTGCTTAGGGCTCTGTTTCTCAAGGGTGTCAAAAGTCTCTGCTAAGTGTTTGGCGTCCAGCTCCGCCTCCAGAGCCTTCTGTTTTCTCATGTAGAGTGAAGGCATGCAGGAGCCAGGGGATACGACAGCAGCGTCCTTGTATTTCAGGGGTCGATTGGTGAGGAGGTTCCTTAAAGCTGCAGCGCTGCCCATGGCTATCATCTTGTGCTTGGAGTGGATGAGGTTGCGCAGCATGCTAACTGCCCCGAGGTCCCAAAGCAGCTCCTGGTCTTTGGGACTTCGGGCAGAAAGGTTCCAGAGAGTCCCGCAGGCGTTGCTGACTATAGTCAGGCTGTGGGAGCGCAGGTGCTGCAGCAGAGTTTGGAGGCAGTTGTGGTCCCTGAGGATTTGCCTGTGAGGTAAGAAAGCAACAGACATTTTTAATACATTACATAATACTTTTATTACATCCAGCTGAAGCAAATCAATGCTGTTTAAATTTTTTGTTAACCCTTTAACACCTGGATCGTCATTAGTTTTCTTCTGCTATGTTCAGGCGCCTTTTACAAGCGTCTAAACCTCTGAAATCTAAGAAAATTGGTTTGATTATTTTTTTTTTATATATATTAAGTCAATAAGCAACTTGGAAAGAAATTTCCCACAACTTGCAAAAAACAATGGTAAAAGATGATAAGAAAATCACCTGTAAATTACTGGAGGGGCATTATATGATATTAATAAAAAAAATTAGAGAAAAATGTCCAGAAATTTTTATTCATAAATCTAATCATTATATATTCATTCAACAAAATAAAACATTTTATGTATTGCTTTTCTTTTCTGTAGCCTTTCAGGTAATTTTCTTGTATCTTTATATGAATTCCCCACTAATATTTTGGCCATTTGTGTCAGTGGTGTTCCATGTTTTATGCCATTTTACTACCAATCTATCACTACAATTTTTCTAAACAAGCAATAGCTTTTTTAAAAATGTATTTCTTATATCATTTGGTGTGTTTTTTCCTTCCTTCCAAACATCTATTGGTTTCCATTAATTATAATCATTAATGCTACATAAACGGTATCTCAACTGAGTTCTCTGCAATGCTGTATGAAAATGAATGGAGGCCAGTGGGGTAATGTAAGGTAAGAAAACAATCTAAATATGGTTGTGATCTGATATGCAGTAATAGATAATTGGTAATAAATGGTCAAAAACATAGAAAAATACATGTTTGATAAAGTTTAAAGCTCCAGAAAAAAATATTTGTAATTTTTAATATTTGACGTTTGTTTAGTTATATTACAGTATATGTTTGGGTTTCAGAAACTGACCTGTAGTCTTCACGTGTGGCGACCAGACTTGACACGTTTCGAAGGATTCCTCCCCCACTCTCAATGATGGCAAGCGAGTTTGTTTGACATCGGTATGTCAGTGTGCTGACCAGGAAGCCCAGAGCCCCGTCCACTGAACAGATCGCCACCTTGTTGTCGATGCTGTGAGCAGACAGATTCCACAGAGCACTCAGGAGACTCTTCAAAGTTGACTCCTGGAAAACCAGATGAAAAGAAAAAGAAAAATTAAACACATGGAAAAAAACCTAACACTCATTAGACCTGGATGAAAAAATCATTGAGAAAGAAGTCTCGCTGGATTTTCTTTTTGCAGGTAAGACTGAAATTTTGTAAAATGTTAAAATGAAAGCCATAATGTAACATTAATAATGTTGAGTAGTATAATGAAAACATAAAAAAGTCAAAGTGTAGTATAGTATAGTATGTCATTAAAAATAAAAAGTTAGAAAAGTTGAAAAAAGGGCCAAAACACCAAAATGAAAAAAGATGCAGTATGACAAAAAAGAGCAATATTTGGCATGTACCAAAAACAGCTGGAAACTAAAATTAAACAACATAAAATACCCTTCCAAGACATGCCATAGCATAGGAAGTTGCGAGTAGGGCCAAAAACACCATAATTTGCAATGTCAAAAAAAAGAACAAAAATAGGGCTATAGGGCTATAAAAAGGCTATAGTATGGCAAAAATGTCAAAATATGACATGTCCCAAAAACAGCTGAAAACTACATTAAAACTCATTAAACAGTCTGTAAACACATGCCCTTACAAAGAAAGTTGTAAAAAGGGCCAAAAACACCATAATTTTACATTTAAATAGCCTGTTGAGACATGCCATTGTAAAAAAAGCTACAAAACGGGCCAAAAACACAATAATTTGGCATGTTGAAAAAATGAGCGAAGATGCAAGGCTATAGTATGGCAAAAATGGCAAAATATAACTTGTCCCAAAAACAGCTGAAAATGACATAAAAACTCATTAAATACCTGTCGAGACATGCCATTGCAAAGAAAGTTGTAAAAAGGGCCAAAAACACCATAATTTGGCATGTCCAAAAAATGGCCGAAGATGCAAGGCTATAGTATGGCAAAAATGTCAAAATATGACATGTCCCAAAAACAGCTGAAAACTACATTAAAACTCATTAAATAGAATGTCGAGACATGTCATTGCAAAGAAAGTTGTAAAAAGGGACCTAAAAAATAATTTGGCATGTCAAAAAAATGACTGAAGATGCAAGGCTATAGTATGGCAAAAATGTCAATATATGACATGTCCCAAAAACAGCTGAAAACCACTTTAAAGCAAATTAAATAGCCTCTCGAGACATGCCATTGCAAAGAAAGTTGCAATTAGGGCCAAAAACACCATAATTTGAGATGTTGAAGAAATGACCGAAGATGCAAGGCTATAGTATGGGAAACATGTGAAAATATGACATGTCACAAAAACAGCTGAAATCCACTTTAAAACACATTAAAAAAGTTGTCGAGACATGTCATTGCAAAGAAAGTTGCAATTAGGGCCCAAAACACCATAATTTGGCATGTCCAAAAAAATGACCGAAGATGCAAGGCTATAGTATGGCAAAAATGTCAAAATATGACATGTCCCAAAAACAGCTGAAAACGACAATAAAACTCATTAAATAGCCTGTCAACACATGGCATTGCAAAGAAAGTTGTAAAAAGGGCCAAAAACACCATAATTTGGCATGTCCAAAAAATGACCGAAGATGCAAGGCTATAGTATGGCAAAAATGTCAAAATATGACATGTCCCAAAAACAGCTGAAAACTACATTAAAACTCATTAAATAGAATGTCGAGACATGTCATTGCAAAGAAAGTTGTAAAAAGGACCTAAAACGCACATAATTTGGCATGTCAAAAAAATGACTGAAGATGCAAGGCTATAGTATGGCAAAAAATGTCAAAATATGACATGTCCCAAAAACAGCTGAAAACCACTTAAAACAAATTAAATAGCCTGTCGAGACATGCCATTGCAAAGAAAGTTGCAAAAAGGGCCAAAAACACCATAATTTGGCATGTCCAAAAAATGACCGAAGATGCAAGGCTATAGTATGGGAAAAATGTGAAAATATGACATGTCCCAAAAAAGCTGCTGAAATCCACTTTAAAAAACACATTAAAAAACCTGTCGAGACATGTCATTGCAAAGAAAGTTTGCAATTAGGGCCAAAAACACCATAATTTGGCATGTCCAAAAAATGACCGAAGATGCAAGGCTATAGTATGGCAAAAATGTCAAAATATGACATGTCCCAAAAACAGCTGAAAACGACAATAAAACTCATTAAATAGCCTGTCAAGACATGCCATTGCAAAGAAAGTTGTAAAAAGGGCCAAAAACACCATAATTTGGCATGTCCAAAAAATGACCGAAGATGCAAGGCTATAGTATGGCAAAAAATGTCAAAATATGACATGTCCCAAAAACAGCTGAAAACTACATTAAAACTCATTAAATAGCCTGTCGAGACATGTCATTGCAAAGAAAGTTGTAAAAAAAGGACCTAAAACGCCATTATTTGGCATGTCCAAAAAATGACCGAAGATGCAAGGCTATAGTATGGCAAAAATGTCAAAATATGACATGTCCCAAAAACAGCTGAAAACTACATTAAAACTCATCATTAAATAGCCTGTCGAGACATGCCATTGCAAAGAAAGTTGTAAAAAGGGCCAAAAACACAATAATTTGGCATGTCCAAAAAATGACCCAAAATGCAAGGCTATAGTATGGCAAAAATGTCAAAAATGACATGTCCCAAAAACAGCTGAAAACCACTTTAAAACAAATTAAATAGCCTGTCGAGACATGCCATTGCAAAGAAAGTTGCAATTAGGGCCAAAAACACCATAAATTTGGATGTTGAAAAAATGACCGAAGATGCAAGGCTATAGTATGGGAAAAATGTCAAAATATGACATGTCACAAAAACAGCTGAAAACCACTTTAAAACACATTAAAAAAGTTGTCGAGACATGCCATTGCAAAGAAAGTTGCAATTAGGGCCAAAAACACCATAATTTGGCATGTCCAAAAAATGACCGAAGATGCAAGGCTATAGTATGGCAAAAATGTCAAAATATGACATGTCCCAAAAACAGCTGAAAACGACAATAAAAACTCATTAAATAGCCTGTCAGACATGCCATTGCAAAGAAAGTTGTAAAAAGGGCCAAAAACACCATAATTTGGCATGTCCAAAAAATGACCGAAGATGCAAGGCTATAGTATGGCAAAAATGTCAAAATATGACATGTCCCAAAAACAGCTGAAAACAATAAAAACTCATTAAAACCTGTCGAGACATGCCATTGCAAAGAAAGTTGTAAAAAGGGCCAAAAACACCATAATTTGGCATGTCCAAAAAATGACCGAAGATGCAAGGCTATAGTATGGAAAAAATGTCAAAATATGACATGTCCCAAAAACAGCTGAAAACCACTTTAAAACATTAAATAGCCTGTCGAGACATGCCATTGCAAAGAAAGTTGTAAAAAGGGCCAAAAACGCCATAATTTGGCATGTCAAAAAAAATGACTGAAGATGCAAGGCTATAGTATGACAAAAATGTCAAAATATAACATGTCCCAAAAACAGCTGAAAATGACAATAAAACTCATTAAATAGCCTGTCGAGACATGCCATTGCAAAGAAAGTTGTAAAAAGGGCCAAAAACGCCATAATTTGGCATGTCCAAAAAATGACCGAAGATGCAAGCAAGGCTATAGTATGGCAAAAAATGTCAAAATATGACATGTCCCAAAAACAGCTGAAAACCACATTAAAACCCATTAAATAGCCTGTCGAGACATGCCATTGCAAAGAAAGTTGTAAAAAGGGCCAAAAACACCATAATTTGGCATGTCCAAAAAATGACCGAAGATGCAAGGCTTATAGTATGGCAAAAATGTCAAAATATGACATGTCGCAAAAACAGCTGAAAACCATATTGAAACTCATTAAATAGCCTGTCGAGACATGCCATTGCAAAGAAAATTGTAAAAAGGACCAAAAACGCCATAATTTGGCATGTCCAAAAAAATGACCGAAGATGCAAGGCTATAGTATGGAAAAAATGTCAAAATATGACATGTCCCAAAAACAGCTGAAAACCACTTTAAAACCATTAAATAGCCTGTCGAGACATGCCATTGCAAAGAAAGTTGTAAAAAGGACCTAAAACGCAATAATTTGGCATGTCCAAAAAAAATGACCGAAGATGCAAGGCTATAGTATGGCAAAAATGTCAAAATATGACATGTCCCAAAAACAGCTGAAAACCACATTAAAAACTCATTAAATAGCCTGTCGAGACATGCCATTGCAAAGAAAGTTGCAATTAGGGCCAAAAACACCATAATTTGGAATGTCCAAAAAATGACCGAAGATGCAAGGCTATAGTATGGCAAAAATGTCAAAATATGACATGTCCCAAAAACAGCTGAAAACGACAATAAAACTCATTAAATAGCCTGTCGAGACATGCCATTGCAAAGAAAGTTGTAAAAAGGGCCAAAAAAACCACCATATTTGGCATGTCCAAAAAATGACCGAAGATGCAAGGCTATAGTATGGCAAAAATGTCAAAATATGACATGTCACAAAAACAGCTGAAAACCACTTGGAAACACATTAAATAGCTGTCAAGACATGCCATTGCAAAGAAAATTGTAAAAAGGCCAAAAACGCCATAATTTGGCATGTCCAAAAAATGACCGAAAGATGCAAGGCTATAGTATGGCAAAAATGTCAAAATATGACATTGTCCCAAAAACAGCTGAAAACCACATTAAAACTCATTAAATAGCCTGTCGAGACATGCCATTGCAAAGAAAGTTGTAAAAAGGGCCAAAAAACGCCATAATTTGGCATGTCCAAAAAATGACCGAAGATGCAAGGCTATAGTATGGCAAAAATGTCAAAATATGACATGTCCCAAAAAAACAGCTGAAAACCACATTAAACTCATTAAATAGCCTGTCGAGACATGCCATTGCAAAGAAAATTGTAAAAAGGACCAAAAACGCCATAATTTGGCATGTCCAAAAAATGACCGAAGATGCAAGGCTATAGTATGGCAAAAAATGTCAAAATATGACATGTCCCAAAAACAGCTGAAAACCACTTTAAAAACCCATTAAATAGCCTGTCGAGACATGCCATTGCAAAGAAAGTTGTTAAAAGGACCAAAAACGCTATAATTTGGCATGTCCAAAAAAATGACCGAAGATGCAAGGCTATAGTATGGCAAAAATGTCAAAATATGACATGTCCCAAAAACAGCTGAAAACACATTAAAACTCATTAAATAGCCTGTCGAGACATGCCATTGCAAAGAAAGTTGTAAAAAAGGGCCAAAAACACCATAATTTGGCATGTCCAAAAAATGACCGAAGATGCAAGGCTATAGTATGGCAAAAATGTCAAAATATGACATGTGACAAAAAAAGCTGAAAACCACTTTAAAACACATTAAAATAGCCTGTCGAGACATGCCATTGCAAAGAAAGTTGTAAAAAGGACCAAAAACGCCATAATTTGGCATGTCCAAAAAATGACCGAAGATGCAAGGCTATAGTATGGAAAAAATGTCAAAAATGACATGTCAGAAAAAACAGCTGAAAACGACATTAAAACAAATTAAATAGCCTGTCGAGACATGCCATTGCAAAGAAAGTTGCAATTAGGGCCAAAAACACCATAATTTGGCATGTCCAAAAAAAAATGACCGAAGATGCAAGGCTATAGTATGGCAAAAATGTCAAAATATGACATGTCCCAAAAACAGCTGAAAACGACAATAAAACTCATTAAATAGCCTGTCGAGACATGCCATTGCAAAGAAAGTTGTAAAAAGGGCCAAAAACACCATAATTTTGCATGTCCAAAAAATGACCGAAGATGCAAGGCTATAGTATGGCAAAAATGTCAAAATATGACATGTCAAAAAACAGCTGAAAACCACATTAAAACACATTAAATAGCCTGTCGAGACATGCCATTGCAAAGAAAGTTGCAAAAAGAGCCAAAAACACCATAATTTGGCATGTCCAAAAAATGACCGAAGATGCAAGGCTATAGTATGGCAAAAATGTCAAAATATGACATGTCCCAAAAACAGCTGAAAACCACATTAAAACTCATTAAATAGCCTGTGAACACATGCCATTGCAAAGAAAGTTGCAAAAAAGGCCAAAAACACCATAATTTGGCATGTCCAAAAAATGACCGAAGATGCAAGGCTATAGTATGGCAAAAATGTCAAAATATGACATGTCCCAAAAACAGCTGAAAACCACTCCATTAAAACAAATTAAATAGCCTGTTGAAACACGCCATTGCAAAGAAAGTTGTAAAAGGGACCAAAAACACCATAATTTGGCATGTCCAAAAAATGACCGAAGATGCAAGGCTATAGTATGGCAAAAATGTCAAAATATGACATGTCCCAAAAACAGCTGAAAACGACAATTAAAACTCATTAAATAGCCTGTCAACACATGCATTTTGCAAAGAAAGTTGTAAAAAGGGCCAAAAACACCATAATTTGGCATGTCCAAAAAATGGCCGAAGATGCAAGGCTATAGTATGGCAAAAATGTCAAAATATGACATGTCCCAAAAACAGCTGAAAACATTAAAAACTCATTAAATAGCCTGTTGAGACATGCCATTGCAAAGAAAGTTGTAAAAAGGGCCAAAAACACGCCATAATTTGGCATGTCCAAAAAATGACCGAAGATGCAAGGCTATAGTATGGCAAAAATGTCAAAATATGACATGTCACAAAAAGCTGAAAAACCACTTGGAAACATTAAATAGCCTGTCAAGACATGCCATTGCAAAGAAAATTGTAAAAAGGGCCAAAAACGCCATAATTTGGCATGTCAAAAAAATGACTGAAGATGCAAGGCTATAGTATGGACAAAAATGTCAAAATATAACATGTCCCAAAAACAGCTGAAAATGACATAAAAAACACATTAAATAGTCTGTGAACACACATGCCATTGCAAAGAAAGTTGTAAAAAAGGGCCAAAAACGCCATAATTTGGCATGTCCAAAAATGACCGAAGATGCAAGGCTATAGTATGGCAAAAATGTCAAAATATGACATGTCCCAAAAACAGCTGAAAACTACATTAAAACTCATTGAATAGCCTGTCGAGACATGCCATTGCAAGAAAGTTGTAAAAAGGGCCAAAAACGCCATATAATTTGGCATGTCCAAAAAATGACCGAAGATGCAAGGCTATAGTATGGCAAAAATGTCAAAATATGACATGTCACAAAAAGACTGAAAACCACTTGGAAACACATTAAATAGCCTGTCAAGACATGCCATTGCAAAGAAAATTGTAAAAAGGACCAAAAACGCCATAATTTGGCATGTCCAAAAAATGACCGAAGATGCAAGGCTATAGTATGGCAAAAATGTCAAAATATGACATGTCCCAAAAAACAGCTGAAAACCACATTGAAAACTCATTAAATAGCCTGTCAAGACATGCCATTGCAAAGAAAGTTGTAAAAAGGGCCAAAAACGCCACAAATTTGGCATGTCCAAAAAATGACTGAAGATGCAAGGCTATAGTATGGCAAAAATGTCAAAATATGACATGTTACAAAAAACAGCTGAAAACCACTTTAAAACACATTAAATAGCCTGTCGAGACATGCCATTGCAAAGAAAGTTGTAAAAAGGACCAAAAACACCATAATTTGGCATGTCCAAAAAAATGACCGAAGATGCAAGGCTATAGTATGGCAAAAAATGTCAAAATATGACATGTCCCAAAAACAGCTGAAAACTACATTAAAACTCATTAAATAGCCTGTTGAGACATGCCATTGCAAAGAAAGTTGTTAAAAGGGCCAAAAACACCATAATTTGGCATGTCCAAAAAATGACCGAAGATGCAAGGCTATAGTATGGCAAAAATGTCAAAATATGACATGTTACAAAAACAGCTGAAAACCACAATAAAACTCATTAAATAGCCTGTCGAGACATACCATTGCAAAGAAAGTTGTAAAAAGGGCCAAAACACCATAATTTTGCATGTCCAAAAAATGACCGAAGATGCAAGGCTATAGTATGGCAAAAATGTCAAAATATGACATGACATGTCCCAAAAAGAGCTGAAAACCACTTTAAAACACATTAAATAGCCTGTCGAGACATGCCATTGCAAAGAAAGTTGCAATTAGAGCCAAAAAACACCATAATTTGGCATGTCAAAAAAATGACCGAAGATGCAAGGCTATAGTATGGCAAAAATGTCAAAATATGACATGTCCCAAAAACAGCTGAAAACTACATTAAAACTCATTAAATAGTCTGTCGAACACATGCCCCTTGCAAAGAAAGTTGTAAAAAGGGCCAAAAACACCATAATTTGGCATGTCCAAAAAATGACCGAAGATGCAAGGCTATAGTATGGCAAAAATGTCAAAATATGACATGTCCCAAAAACAGCTGAAAACTCCATTAAAACAAAAATAAAATAGCCTGTTGAAACACGCCATTGCAAAGAAAGTTGTAAAAGGCGACCCCTGGGGTCAAAAATCTCCTGCATGCTTGTGTTCTGTCTCCTTCCCTCTGTTTATGTGGATGTGTGCAAGTGCCGTAGTTGGGTGTCCCAGAGGGCGTGGCTGCTGCAAATATGGCTCCTCGGTACAGCTTTTCAAGAATGAGGAAAACAGCTCTTCGCTTCCTTCGTCCTCCACTTCCAACCCAGCCAGCTGGAAATAGTGTGTTTCTGCAATTCGCGATTGGTGTTCAATCATTGCCTTTTGTCTTTGTATTGTGTTTACTGAAAATTTATGGTGCTTAACAAATACTCCTTTCGGTTAATTATTAGCAGTTTCAGAGTTTTCTTGAACAATAACACAGAGTGAGTAACCAATTATTCTTTTATTGAAAAATTCCCCTGTTTTCAGTTAGGAATTTAGGGTAGGAGGAAACTGTCTCTTGTTTATTTGTTTTCAGGTAAGTTAAGGGACTGAGGTGTGTTTTGTGTTGTCTTTCTTTGTGCTCATGTCTGAGTAAATAAACTGATCATTTTGCCTTTCTAAACTTCAGAGGCTTGTTTTCCTTGGGACAGAGACAGTGGGAAAGCACCTTCATGTTGTATATAGACATGCCATTGGGACATAAAGTTGCAAGGACCAAAAACGCCATAGTTTGGCATGTCCAAAAAATTCCAAAAAATGACCGAAGATGCAAGGCTATAGTATGGCGAAAATGTCAAAATGTGACATGTCAGAAGAAGAGCTGAAAACCACTTTAAAATACATTAAATAGCCTGTCGAGACATGCCATTCAACATAAGTTGTACAAAGGGCCAAAAACGCCATAATTTGGCATGACCAAAAAATGACTGAAGATGCAAGGCTATAGTATGGAAAAAATGTCAAAATATGACATGTTCCACAAAGAACTGAAAACCACTTTAAAACACATTAAATAACCTGTCAAGACATGCCATTGCAAAGAAAGTTGTAAATATGGCCAAAAATACCAAAATTTGGCATGTCCAAAAAATGACCGAAGATGCAAGGCTATAGTATGGCAAAAATGTCAAAATATGACGTTACAAAAAGAGCTGAAAACCACTTGAAAACACATTAAATAGCTGGTCAAGACATGCCATTGCAAAGAAAGTTGTAAAAAGGGCAAAAAACACCATTTTTTGGCATGTCCAAAAAATGACCAAAGATGCAAGGCTATAGTATAGCGAAAATGTCAAAATATGACGTCACAAAAAGAGCTGAAAACCACTTGAAAACACATTAAATAGCTGGTCAAGACATGCCATTGCAAAGAAAGTTGCAATTAGGGCCAAAAACAACATAATTTGGTGTGTCCAAAAATGACCGAAGATGCAAGGCTATAGTATGGAAAAAATGTCAAAAATGACATGTCACAAAAACAGCTGAAAACCACCATTAAACACATTAAATAGCTGGTCAAGACATGCCATTGCAAAGAAAGTTGCAATTAGGGCCAAAAACACCATAATTTGGCATGTCCAAAAAATGACCGAAGATGCAAGGCTATAGTATGGCAAAAATGTCAAAATATGACATGTCACAAAAAGAGCTGAAAACGACATTAAAACTCCTTAAATAGCCTGTGAACACATGGCATTGTAAAGAAAGCTGTAAAAAGGGCCAAAAACGCCATCATTTAGCATGTCCAAAAAATGACAGAAGATGCAAGGCAATAGTATGGGAAAAATGTCAAAATATGACATGTCACAAAAAGAGCTGAAAACCACTTGAAAACACATTAAATAGCTGGTCAAGACATGCCATTGCAAAGAAAGTTGCAATTAGGGCCAAAAACACCATAATTTGGCACGTCCAAAAAATGACCGAAGATGCAAGGCTATAGTATGGCGAAAATGTCAAAATATGACATGTCACAAAAAAAGCTGAAATCCACTTTAAAACACATTAAATAGCCTGTCGAGACATGCCATTGCAAAGAAAGTTGTTAAAAGGACGAAAAACGCTATAATTTGATACTTCAAAAAATTGACCGAAGATGCAAGGCTATAGTATGGCGAAAATGTCAAAATATGACATATCCCAAAAACAGCTGAAAACGACATTAAAACTCATTAAATAGCCTGTCGAGACATGCCATTGCAAAGAAAATTGTAAATACGGCCAAAAACACCATTATTTGGCATGTCCAAAAATGACCGAAGATGCAAGGCTATAGTATGGCAAAAATGTCAAAATATGACATGTCCCAAAAACAGCTGAAAACCACTCAAAATAGTATGTCGAGATACTTCATAGTATAAAATGTTCATAATATAGCTTGTCGAAAAAATGACCTCTGTGTTTTTTTCCTCCTGTGACTTTTTGGATAAGAAGTCCGCATTTTGATCTCTAGACTGCTGACTCTAAAGATGGCTTCTATCTTTTTGTGCAAAACCACACATCTATTTTTGATTGCTTGTAATTAATAAATCGTTTTCTTTGCTGATTTTCCTGTCCCTCTGTTCATTTCAAAGCCAAGAAGTGTGTCGCATGTCGTCCAAAATATCACCCAAAGGTCTCACTAGAGCATGTCGTCCAAGATTGCAACAGAAAGTCATAATCCTGTGGGTTGGATTGTTTGGCCCTACCTTGGTGGCTTGCAGGGCGCAGGTCATCAGCGCGGACACACAGCCGATGTCTCGGAGGACTCTCTTGCTGCTGATGTCGGCCCTCCAGGACAGATTCCTCAGGATGCTGGACACCACCTGATGGAGCTCCTCGCTGTCCGAGGCCAGCTGGGCCACCAGCGCCTGCAGACAGCTCTTCTTCGAGCACAGAGTGGCCTGAAAGGGAGGGAGGAGGAGGTCAAACAGACAGATCAGAGCATGTTTGAGGAATGAATCAGCACGTCTTCAAATGAATCTGTGTGCAGCTGTCAGTCACCAAAACCTGCCTGTCAGAGCTGCTGTCCACATGTTCAATAATCACTTTTCTGTGCAAAGTTAAAGTCATAGTATAGTATGTCATAAAAAATGTGAAAATCACCATTGTATAGTATGTATAAAAAAAGTCACAGTATAGTTTGTCAAAATAATGTGAAAAAAATTCAAGTAAACTTAGTCAAAAATTGCCATGGAATAAAGGTCATCATTTCAAAGGTTAAAAAATGCTAAAGTATAGCATGTTGAAAAACTGGAAAAAGCAAATGTGAAAGATGTCATAGTACAGTGTTGAAAAAAAGGTGTAACAAGTCATTGTTCCACATATCAAAAACATGTAAAAATAGAAATAAATAAATGGCTGAAAAAGTCATTGTAACATGTTTAAAAAACTGTTGAAACGGTCATTGAAAAAAGCATTTAAAAACCTATTGCAAAAGCATTAAAGTGTTGAAAAATCATAGAACAAAAAAGTCAAAGTATAGCATGTCATAAAAACATAAAAAAGTCAAAGTATAGCATGTCATAAAAACATAAAACAGGCGTGCCATGATTGTGTAAAAAGCAATTGTACAGTTTGTCATAAAAATATGAAAAAGTCCTTTAAAAGAGTAAAATTCATAGTTTAGTATGCCATGAATATGTGTCTTCTTTGAAAGTTTCCTCATTAAAAAAGGTCATGATATGGTAAACTATAAAAAATAGATAAAGATAAATGTTATGCAGCTTCTTTTAACCCCTTCCTCTCCTTCCTTCCTGTTGCTCCTGTTATACTTTAAGTTTCTTGAGCGGGATCAATAAAGTTTATCTTTTATCGTAACACTTTGTGCCTGTCTTCGCTCCAGCTGACACATTTCTGCACGTTTTTTAAAATCGCCTCAGTGACTCAGTACCTTGTTGACGACGTCTCCAAAGGTGAGGTTGGTCACAGCCATCCCTGCATAGCGGCGCAGAGCCATGTTGATGGGGTCGTTCTGCATGCCGTACATGTCCTGGTCCAGGTGGATCAGATCCGCCACCACCTGCAGACCGCCTGGAGGACAACACAACAGACTCTCAGTGAAACGAGTCCCCGTATTTTGGGAAAAAGAAAAGACTTGCGGGTGTTCACCTAATTCGTTCATGGCTCGTCGGTACTCTTCCTCGAAGGAGAGCTTCATGATGGCACACATGGCCTGACAGATCTGAGGGTCCACAGGCTCAGGAATATCTGCACAGAAGAACACAAATAACACAAGAAAACCGTAAATGAATACAATTTCTGTCACGCGGGTGTTGGGCAATGTTCCCCGAAATGTTCCAGTAACTGCCCCACTAACACCAAACATCAGATTCTTACCTCGAAAAAAATCTCACTTTGAGCGGTTATTGTCACTTATTCAACTTTCCCTGACATGTTTCCAGGATTCAAGAACATTTCTTGAATTTTAGAGCATTTCCAGGATTTAGAAAGTTTCTAGGATTTTAGGACATTTGGAGGACTTTAGGACATTTCTTGGATTTAGGACTTTTCTCGGACTTCAGGACATTCCTTAGAATTTTGGACATTTCTCGGACTTGAGGAAGTTTCTAGGATTTTGGGCATTCCTTGGATTTTAAGGCCATTTCTAGGATGTTAAGATGTTTCGAGGATTTTAGGATATCTCTCAGACTTTAGGACATTCCTAGGATAAGAAGTTTAAATGACTTTAGGAAATTTTTAGGATTTTTGGTTTTCCAACATATTAAGATGTTTCCCATTTCAAGACGGAGTGTGGGGGATCCTCCACTGGCACTTTTTTTGATCACCCAGCTCTGTTTTGATGCTGTTTTATGTCTCGGACACCTTATGGACACTAAGAGGACAAAAGCTTTTCACAGAGTCAATCACTTTATTGTTACTGTGAATCAGAAAACGTTTGGGGGACCACGTTTGTTAGTGGGTTAGGAAAGCAGTTTAGAAACGGGCCTGATCCGATCAAATGTCTCCCTGCTTTTGAGATGTGACTCTGAGAAATGGACAGAAAAGTGTTTTTGCAGAACGGTATGATGTCATGATTGACCTTTGACCTATGACAACCTATGACCACCAGCGCAAAATTTAATCAGTTCATCTTTTAAGTCCAACTGAATGTTTGTGTCAGATTTGAAAACAAAATTCCCTTAAGCTGAGACTGATGAGGTCACACTGACCTTGACCTTTGACCTATAACCACCAAAATCTAAGCAGTTCATCCTTGAGTCTAAGTGGATGTTTGTACTAAATTTAAAGAGATCCCCTTATGGCGTTCTTAAGATATTGCGTTCCAAAGAGTGTGCAGATGGACGGACAACCCGAAACCATAACTTCTGGTGCAGAGGCATTAAAGCAGGTTACAGCACTAAAACAGTGTAGAAGTACTCTGGAACAAGTAGTAGGTATGGATTCAAAATGTAAAAGTACAATAGTGTCAGCACTGAAATACAGCTAAAGTGCCTGTGTTACTGCTGGTTTTGGATTTCATGGGGTTCAGAGATAACTTGACTCACCGGTGGTTTTGGATCCTCCGGGTGACGGTGTCCCTGCATGGCTCTCGATCCAGTCCCAGCCGCTGTCGCAGTAAGTCCGGATCTGCTCCAGCATGTGCAGCACCCTCATCTCGCGGCGGGCTTGGCCCTCATCCTGCTGGGAGTAAATGATGTTGTGGAGGGCGGCGCTGGCTCTGGATTTGGCCTCTCGGCTGCAGCCCGTCGTCGCCGTCGTCCCACCCGTCGCTGTTTCTCCAGATCCACCGCCGCCTCCACCGCCCGGAGCTTCGTGCAGGATCTGGACCAGCAGGGGGACGCAGCCGGACTTCCTCATGGCGATGCAGCTGTCCTGAGAGCTGGACAGAGCCAGCAGAGTCCGAGACATCTCCTCCTTGTCTCTGTTAGCGAGCATGGAGAGCAGCCAGAACACCATCTCCACCTGAAGAGAGACGGAGCTCCATGCTAGTTAACCCTTTAGGGCCCGCTTTATTATCACAAATGCTCCTATTGGTCTGCACACGAAATACGCTTTTCAGAATCAAGTTTCGAAAAATATTATACATTAATGTTATTTTCTACTTTAATCGATTTTTTTTAAACACCATCAGTCCTAATCATAAATATGAAACTTTCTTTAATTTTCAGAATTTTAACCCTTTTTGTCATGATGCCATGATGTTTAAAAAAAAAAAAACAAAAAACAAAAAATGAATTATTTTCAATATCCTACATGCTTAGTAGATATGTTTGTGCTGCTGACAGTCTGGGATATGTCAGTGTGTGAGTGCAGCTGCTGACAGTCTGGGATATGTCAGTGTGTGAGTGTAGCTGCTACAGTCTGGGATATGTCAGTGTGTGAGTGCAGCTGCTGACAGTCTGGGATATGTCAGTGATCAGCAGCTACATTGACTGTGACAGGTCACCTAGTGGAAATAGCATGTATTTCCTCCAGATGCCAAATATGGTCAAAATGACCTCATCAGGTGGAAAATAGTCAAAATGACAAATTCCAAGTTGCACAATTAAAGTGTCATCTTGTCCGCCTGTCATATCAGCACATTCAACGTTCATTTCGGGCTGATGCCGATGTTTGGTCCTACAGTGTATGTGAAAATCAGACACTGAGTCAAAACATGGCAGAAACATATTGAGGATGATGTTGTAGGTGAGCGATGTGTCACCTTGCTGCCTCCGTCTGCAGCAGCTTCACTTCCTGCAGCAGCAGCTGATGATGAGCTGTTCTCTGGTTCTCCAGCAGGAGGCTTCTCTGCTCCAGACAGCTACATATACACACACACACACACACACACACACACACACACACACACACACACACACACAAAAAAAAAAAAAAAAGCAGAACATACAGTTCAAACACAGACCATCGAGTGTGTGGTTCCAGTAAGAGTTGATATCCTCAGGACATCTCAAATACAACACGTGACACCAAAGGTTGGCTGCTTTGATGAAAAAAAAAAAAAATAAATAAATAATTACATATATATATATATATATATATATATATATATATATATATATATATATATATATATATATATATATAGATAGATAGATAGATAGATAGATAGATAGATAGATAGCATAAAAACTGAAATAAGATGAATTCATACCAATAATGCAATAAAAAACTACATGTACTTCCATACAAGATTTTTCTCCATATTACAGTTACTTTATAATCCATATTATTATTTTTTTCCTGTTGTATCAAGTTATTTATTTTGCATATTTTCATTTCTCCTCTACCTCATGTTGCCACTTGCCTACAATCAACCAAACAACTGATCTCACAGATTCACTGCAGCAAACGTTGGTGTTGGTCTTCTGTAATTCATGTTTCTTACTCTTCTTGTTTATTTCATGTGTTTTTCTTTTCTAACAGTTTTTTCTCTTCTTGTGTATCGTGCACGTCACCATCTTGTCGTGTCATTTCACCGAGAGTCAAATAGCTTGTAAAATAGCTTCTCTGTTTTAGAGTGTGTGTAACTCACACGGTTTCCCTTTTTTATTTCCATGGAAAACTCAAAGTAGTTGCAGTATGTTGCAGTAGGAACACTGTACATTTCTTTAAGGAGCATCGATGCTATCATTATAAATCTCTTGCGTGCAGCAGGTGAAGTCAGTTCTGGGCTGAACGCCAGAGCACGAAGGAAAACGACACTGACCTATTTCTGCTTTTGTGTTTTCACGCTCTTTTTGTTTTGTTTTTTTGTTCCTTGTTGCCATGGATTTTAAATAAATTAGTTTACTAAACACATATATAATTATTAAATAAATAATTAAACATATACACGCACACACACACACACACACACACACACACACACACACATATTTTTAAATAATTTATGTTAAGTGGCAAATGATGAGGCCTGTTCTCCAACACAGTTTCTAGAATTTTATCATCTGTTTCATACGAGAAAAAAATAATTTTCAAAAATCAGTTTTTTTTAATGTTTGAATTAACTCAGTGCATTAACTGCACTGTACACTGTAGCCTTTATATTTTATATTTTTTCTGAGAAATGTATTCTTTTTTAAAAATCTCAAGTATTCATCTGTTATTCTTTCTGCATGTTGTCTCGTGTTTGTATTATTATTTTCATGATTATTTTTAGTTTTTAATTATTTAAATCTTCGTTATTTTATGTCCTGTTTTGGGTGAGACGTCTTTAAGTGCTCATGTTTCCAGTCTGATCTCGAGCAAACAGCTGATGTTTAGTGGTGTGTTTTCATGCTGTAACAGACGTGCATATTTCATGTTCTCAGAGATTTTCATTGTTATTTGATGCAAACTGACAGCCGGACGCTTGTTGTTAGGACACGACGTCATTCTGTTTCACTCGGGAGCGTCTGCTGACACAAGTCCTTAAAATTCAGTATTGATCTGATCCGGCTCTTGATATCAAACCAGTGATTGTGACCGTAATTTAATAACCAAATACCTGAATTTTAAAAAATGCAGGATACTCTGTATATCGCAAGTTAAGTTTTAAGTATTTTTTTTTGTTCTTTTTGAGTGACATGTCTTTAAAATAATTGTTGCATTGCATCATTTAGACAATCAGTCAAAACTACAGAACATATTTACCAACTGAACTGAAAATACAACATCATTTTAACACAAAACATCTGGTTTGTGTGTATTAATGTACATTTATGATGCTTCTGTGATTTCAATCAGATAAACTAAACAAACTTATACAATTCAAGCTATTTTAAAATCCTTTTTAAAGACTATAAATGCTCCTGTTTTCATTGATGTTTTCTGATATAATTTGTGATTTAGCTGGAAAATATTCAGCACGTCTGCTGATTAATTATAAAGACAAAAGTAAATAAAAACATTAAATAATGGTAATTTCACTGATGCCTGCACACACACACTCACACACACACACACACACACACACGCTACTCTTTGTCTGCAGACAGTCTTTGGCTCACACACACACATACACATCACACCCTGAGGCGTTGCCATGGTGACGGGATGTAAAGGGGGGGGATGAAAGCTTTGATACGACTCTCTGAGGATTTCAGTCTGTGAATTCAAATGAAGCCGTTTGTGTGTGTGTGTGTGTGTGTGTGTGTGTGTGTGTGTGTGTGTGTGTTGTGGCACTGATCCAAACCTCCTCCATTAAACAACCAGCTGCACACATGACCACAAAATGGACGCCAGACGCAAGACGAGAAGAGGAACATGATCGCTTCACTTTATCTGCTTCTCTCACCGGCAGGCAGCTGGTTGTTTAATGGAGGAGGTTTGGATCAGTGCCACAACACACACACACACACACACACACACACACACACACACACAGACACACACACACACTTCTGCTGCAACTACTGGAAGTAACTTCATCGATTAGCAGACAGATGCAGGACGACACCCTGAGCCAAAGAAGCCAAACGTTAAAAACACGAGCTGAACTGTGAGCAGCTGAAGCTTTTCTTTGAATCACAAAATCTTCAAATTTCCAGAGAAAATAAGCAGACGTCACTGTGATAAACTGACTTTGGATACATTTGAATTTTCATTAGAATAAATAAAGAATACATGACTCAGCAAAAATGAGCTGAAAATGAAATGAGATAGGCAGAGATACAGAGATTAAATAATTACGTCAACAAATCAACAGAAATGAAGAACAGAAATATGAATTTATGCAGAATCTGTCTTATTTGACTGAACACATAAATGATATTTAGTCTGTGATACAACCTATCATAATAATAATAATAATAATAATAATAATTATAATAACAGCTATTCCAGGCTTCACAAATGATAATTAGCAAACATTAAATATAATGTCCCAAACTGATTAAATGAAAGCTCAGAAGTGAATGAAAAGACAGTGTGCACTCGTCTGACTCTGTGTGCCGACAGCAGCCCAGAGCTGGTCGGGTTTGACCACCTGAGGTCTCTGGTCCCTCTGTGACGCAGTTTTTGGTTTCCTAGTTAACACACGCTGGAGTTTAGCTCCGGTGTCCCAGAAAAATGTTTGATGAATCATGATTCAGCACTGTGTGCAGCTCAAACTGAACTCCATTCATCTCCAGAGAAGAGACCTTGGAGACAGACGTGTGGAGACACGTGAAGCTGAACCTGTCTGCGGGGACGGATCCAAACAACGTGTGTGTTTGTGTCGTCTTTGTGTGAAGTGAGCCTTTAAGGCCGGAGCGGTGTGTGTGAGCTCGTCTCTGCTGCCTCGTTGTTATTCTCAGAGGGACGCCGAGCTGCAGAAAGGCCCGACCGACTCGCTTTCTTTATCTCAGACACTCGCGCTCCCTGCCAGCCCTGCAGCCTGGCAACAGCCAATCACAGCTCGGCCCCGAGACCTGGTTTCTCTGCATAGCAACAAACTGAGATGGAGACCTGAGGAGGACGAGGAGGAGGAGAGCTGTCGACATGTTTAATGTCATGTTCTGCGGGTTCTACTGAACCAGAACCTCTGGCACCGAACCCTAAAGAACACAAAAGGTAAAATGACAGTTTGAGAGTCGTTCCCGGTTAATATTTAATATCTGCTCTAACTATTAAATGTTATTATTGATTTATCTGCTGAATACTTTGTCAATTACGTCAATTAAAACCAGCAGATTTACAGTTTACCGACACACAACTCAAAGAAAAAAACATCTAGTTTTCATTAGAATTCCAAGAAAAAGCATTAGAATTGCTTAATTAATTTGAAGATTTGTCACCAATTAATTAACTACTTGATTGGTCTAATTTGATTGTATTCAGTCCTAATAATTCACAGTTAGTTTATTGTTATTGTCTGCATGTTAAATTAAAACAGGCCAGAGTCTTTTCTCCACTTTATTTTACTTAAGTTGCAATTCATTATTGTGGATTTTTTGTTTCTGTTTTTATTTTATTTTATCTACATATAAATTAATGTAACTTTGACACTCAGTGATGGCAAGAGTACTAAGATATTTTAGAAGTAGTAATACCACAATGTTAAAATACTCTGTTACAAGTGAAAGTCCAACTTCAAAATTGACTTCACTAAAAGAAAAACCCAAACCCAAACAAATGCAAAAGTACTAATTCTACAGAATAATATCTATTATATAACTGTAATGTGTTGATCAGTTTAATGTTGCAGCTGCTAAAGATGGAGCTCATTTTAGTGACTTTATTCATATATAACAATACAGTACAATTTATTATTGATTATATTCTGTAATAGTCCCCAGGTGACCATAGCCCCATACAAGCACTGGGTAAATGCATGGAGCAAACATCTGAATGGATGTGCCATAACTTTCTTCAGTTAAACAGAGGAAAAACTGAGGTAGTTGTTTTTGGACCCAAGGAGGAGCGTCTTAAAATCAGCATGCAGCTCCAGTCACTTCAGTTAAAAACCTCAGACCAGGCCAGGAATCTGGGTGTTGTCATGGATTCAGACCTGAATTTTAAAAAACACACAAACAATTACAAAGCCAGCTTACTATCACCTCAAGAATATTTCTAGGATTAAAGGTCTGATGTCGCAGCAGGACCTTGAAAAACTTGTCCATGCATTGATCTTTAGTCGAGTTGACTACTGTAACAGTATCTTCTCTGGTCTGCCTAAAAAGTCAATCAGACAATTGCAGCTGATCCAGAACGCTGCTGCTCGAGTCCTTACTAAGACCAAGAGAGCGGACCACATCACTCCAGTTCTGAGGTCTCTACACTGGCTCCCTGTCTCTCAGAGAATAGACTTTAAAACTCTCTTGCTAGCATATAAAGCACTGAATGGTTTAGGCCCAAAATACATCAAAGACCTTCTAGTCCAGTATGAACCATCAAGACCACTCAGGTCATCTGGTGCAGGTCTGCTCTGTGCTCCAAAAGTCAGACCTAAACATGGAGAATCAGCATTCAGTTTCTATGCTCCGTATATCTGGAACAAACTACCAGAAAATATCAGGTCTGCTGAGAGTCTGACTTCTTTTAAGTCAAGGTTAAAGACTCACCTGTTCACTGCTGCCTTTGACTAAAAGGCTTTTTACTTTTTTAATTTTATATTTTACTTCGAAACTCTGCACTGCAATTCTTATTTTAATATATGTGTTTTTATATTTTTGGGTTTTATCTGTTGTTTTCCCACTTGCTGTTTTTAATCACCTTTTACATGCTTCTTTTATAATGTTTTAAATGTGTTTCCTTTCCCCCTGTTGTTGTATTTCAATGTTCTGTGTGAAGCACCTTGAATTGCCTTGTTGCTGAAACGTGCTATACAAATAAACTTGCCTTGCCTTGCCTTGCCTAATAATAATGTGAATCTGTGAAGCAAGTAGCAGTAGCAGTAGTATATTAAAAAGTATAGCCTAGTACTTGCCATATGTGACACAGAGGAGGAGAATAATGAGGTAGCAGGAAATGTAAATACTCAAGTGAAGTACAAGTGCCCCAAAATTGTATTTAATACAGTATTTGACTGACTACTTATTATTTCCAGCCTTTGGTGTTCCTCAAGGCTCTATGCTTGGTCCACTGTTTTTTCAATTTAAATGGTTTGTCTGAATTAGATATGCAGATATAAGTTAATTTGTAATCAAATAATTTAACACGGGTTGACCAATCTTCTTGCGTTATTGATATGTATTAGGGCCCTGACACACCAAACCAACAGTTGGACGTAGTTGGGCTCTCAATGAGCGACCATTGCCCTTGGCCCTGATCAGCACTAATTGGCTTTTTCTCCACCAATTCAGTCTGGTGACGCAGGAGTCGGACTCCAAGGAAGAGGACCTGCTTGGTATGGAGATATAAACGGCTCATTCTACTTACGAAAACACGACAATTATTACTTTCAGGTGATTATAAATGAATGAAAATGTAGGTACCCTAACTCCGACCCGCTGGATCCTAAATGTACGTTTTTACATAAATAACTTAAAACGTTTATGTTGCTTTGAACTGTCTTAGTAGTAAGACTTTTCATACTTTTAATTTTAAAAGTAAGACTTTTTGTAACAGTATACAATAATATGTATAGCCAAACTAAAGTATTTTTATTATTTAACTGCATTTCACAGTAAATGTTCCCATCAGTAAAATGAAAAACGTTTTTGTTTTTCAGGATTAATTTTGTTTTGTAGGTCAAAGGTCACACTGAGTTCACCCTGCTAAATATTTCATGAGCACAGCTGAGATAATTAATTATTCATAATGTCAGACCCCCCCCCCCCCCACCTAATCAGCATAATAAAATCTCAGCTGTGTTATTTTTTTCAGTTGCTTTGCCTTTTAACATCTCACGAGTATTAATATAACAAACGGTGAATTCTGTCTGCTGGATTAGGATGTAGGCAGCTGTTTGCTGTTAGAATCAACTATTTATAATTTATAATACGTCAGATGTTAGATTGTTTGACTTAAAAACAAGTTGCCAAAAAATCACTTAAGCAGCTTTAACTCTTTGAAACCTGGAACAACATCAGTTTTCTTGTGCTGCGTTTAGACAACTTTTACAAGCTATTTGACTCTCAAATCAGTTGGGGCGTCAAGAAACTTGTCAAGAAATGTCTCACAAATTACAAGAAATTAGTAGCATGTGATCAGAAAATTACCTGAAAATTAGTTTAAAAAAACAAACAAACGAAAAAAAAGCAGGAATTATTAGGAAATTATCGAAAAAATATATTAAAAATGTCCGGAAAACTACATTTATAATTACTTGACTTGTAAATTTTACAGAATATTACAAAATAAATATAACAAATACATTTAAATAATTCTTTTCAGCATCTTTTTTTGTTTTTGTTTTTTGTTTGTTTTCCCACCTTTTTTATATTTTATTGATCCAATTTTTTTTTTGCTTCCCTGTGTTTTTGAACAAATTTCCTGATATATATATATAGACACACTGCTGTGACTTTCATGTTTTAAAAGAATAAGTAAGAGTGCAGTAAGCATAAACTGAATATAATAACTTTAAGAATACACCAAACTATAACTTAATCCAGGTCCTGGTTCTAATCTTTCCCCTAAAACCTGAATTAACTCTTTAAGGAACATGCAGAGCAGCTGAAATCTCACTCTGCAGGATTGTTCCTCATCTTTCTTAAAAGCAGAAACAGCCAGAGACAAACGACCCAAACTTCTGCATTCGTCAGCCAATCAGCAGCTGAGCAGTCAGACTGAAATATGGAGACAAACTGGTCGGACCAGAAACATGTTCAGCCGAATGTAAGAAGGACGACGGTGCTTTCAAACACAGACAGAGACAGAGATTACAGCACTCAGACTGAGGACACAGATCTGCATTTATGCTTTTTAGCCACTTTGTTGTGTTTTAAAGGACAAAACAGACACAAACATGGAGGCTGAGGCAGCCGTGAGTATCTGTCTGAGACTCTGTGATTCGGATTATCAGATTCATTTTAAACAAGTCTGAACGTTAACTGGGACGTGTGGAGAGCTCAACATAACATTAGACCTGAAAACCAAAATCTGTCACAGCTTTTTAAATGTGTTGAAATCATTAATCAAGTTCTACACCTGGCCTCTCTGATTGTTGGATTTTATGCTTTTCACTGTTTTATATAATTATTAAAAATTCTTAACCCAAATTATTTAACTTTACATAAACTAGCCATGTTGTATTTTGTGTGGATCTACTTCTGTGCATTTTTTTCTTTACCATATTAATTTTTAAAAGTCTACCGAGGTTAGGTGTTGCAAATTTTAAACACAGCACTCTTTGTGCATAAATCTACGATTTAAATGCTATGGTGATGTAAAAATAAAATAAAATAAAGGGCGCACAACAGAGTTAAAGAAATAGCTGGTGTTTATTCATGAAAACAAATGCAGTGGAGTTTAAAGTATATTTGCCTCTGCATTTTAGTTGGGCGGAGGTAAAACGTAGCATAAAATTTAAAGAGTATCTAAATGTATGAATATACATCCCTAATGAACTTTCTCTGCTGTATACAGATCAGATTAATTGTGGTGTTCCACAAGGCTCTATTCTCAGTCCACTGTTTCTCTGATGATACATTTTAATTTTTTTATTATTAGTCATCGTTTATCTTATTTATCAATCTTTTTCATGGAGAATGAAGAGAATTTCTCTTGTCAGTGAGCATTTTTTGTACATGTTAATAACTCTACTTAATTTCATTTATCTAATGATACAGATTCTTTCTGAAGCCTCGGATGATACAGGCAAACAAATACGTTCTGCTGAGGAACCCTCACTGCAAAAAGACCAGAAAGAGTCAGAAATACAAGAGGATGAGGTGACCAATGAATGTGACCCTGAAGACCAAAAGGACACAAACATGAGGACAAAAGACCTTCTTATAACGAGTCAGAGGGATAAACGGTCCATAAGCCCGCTGAGTTTTCTCAAAGAGGACTTCAGTCAGTTTAAAGAAGAGGTGTTGAAGGTGTTCAGGGACAAAGATACAAACCCGACAAGTCAGGCAGAAAATAAACCTGCCAGCAGTACACTCGACCTCTTGAAAGAGGACTTGAGCCAGTTAAAAGAAGACGTGACCAGCGTCTTCAGCTCCTCCAAAGAGACAAAATCCACAGATCCTAAAACCAGTCTGCCGGCAGAGAAGACGATCAATCGTCTGAGCTTTCTTAATTTCAAAGACGACCTCTCAAACATCTTCAGAATCAGTCTTTCAAAGGAGAGAGAAAACAAGGACACCACTGCCAAAGAAGACTCATGCAGCAACGTCAAGATAAAACCGGAAAAAGTCGATGAGCCATTTTTCCAGAGTCTGTTCGGAAAACCTTCTCCAAAAGCAGAGAACGGTGAGGTGAAGGCGAAGACATTTCCAGAGACGAGCGAGGAACAATTGGACGAGTGCAACACAGAGGCAGACAATGTCCAGAAAGTCAACAACATGAAGGACAAGGTGGAGGACAGTGAGGTGGATTTAACTGTCTCTGAGGAGAAAACTGAAAGTGTCTCTGAAACACAACAAAGTGAGGAAGTGATTCCTACATTGCTGACAGGTAGGCTGAATCTTTTCACTGTAAAACTAAACAGAGTACAAATCCTGGTTATATCAAATTAGTTATTTGTGCTGTCAAAGTGTTTGAGAGCATAAATACAGATATTTTGAGCTTTCACTGTAAAATCTGACAAGTTGATTTTACTTAAGATAATCTTGGAAACCAGCTGCCTTTAAAGAGGAAAGTAAATATATCTACTTATTTTAATTTAAGTTTACTTTAAGTTGAAGTGTTAAGTTTACTTGAATTTTAGTTGTATTTACTTAATTTCTGAAATCGTTGCAAATTAAAAAATAATAAGTGAAATTACCTTGTTCTTTCTAAGCGTCAGCGATTTCAGTAAGCCAAGTTATTCTGATTTAACTTGACCATGACGAAGAGGATTTTGCAAATGATGAAGTTTGGAGATGTGCGAGTTTTGTTTTGTTAACATGTTTAAGAAAATACAGATATGATTCACTAGTTTGGAACCTGCATCATACAGATATGCAGCACCGTAAACTTAAGTTACTGAAGTTGCAAGGAATTAGAAAGATTGCTTTAATTTCACTTGTCATTTTTAGATGTCAACAACTTCACAAAATCAAGTAAATATAACAAAATTTTAAATAAACTGAACTCTTTGACATAAATTATACATAAATAAAGACTAACAGTTACATTTACTTACATATTTCATGTAAAAAAAAAAAAAAAAAAAGGTCTAGATGAATTTTTCATGCAGTCTGCCACCTTGATTCTAATTGCTTATAACAGTAAGTTAGTTTAAACAGTAAAAACATCTTGGCCAAAAGAAATGACATGGAGGTCAGTGCAGTGAACTAAAATGTCAGGAATTTTCAGCTAAAACTGTGAAGGATAAAAATGACTAAAACGTCCGTTTCAAGACTAAATCTAAAATTGCTGCCAAAAATGAACACTGACTGTAAAGTTTATTAACTCTACAGCCGAGCAGAGATGTGAGCGAGAAGACAGGAGTGATGACAATTCAGTGGAAGATGAGAAGACAGGCAGAGAAGAAGAAGAGAAACAAGAAATAGAGGAAGAAAATCCATCAGAGAGTCCTCCCTGGGAGCCTGTGTCCTCTGGGATCACACTCTTTAGTGTTAGAGACCCAAAAAAAGATGACTCGAGGTGAGCTGAACCAAATGTAACGCTGTTTACAGTAAAATCTAAAAGTAAAATGTTATATGTCATGCTCAGTTGTCTGATTTGGGTTTTTTTCTGCTTTTGCAGGAATCAGCCGGGAGAGGACTTGTGGTCAGTGAAGAACTGTAAGATCACACGGTCTTTATTTTATCTGTCTGCCTCACATATTGAGGATTTATTCTACATTTTGTCTCTGCATCTTTAATAAACATAACAGTATCATCTGCGTAGAGCTTTAATATTTGCAGCAGTCAGAGTGTTTGGGACTGAATACTACATGAAAACTTAGCCAAAGATCACAAACTCATTGCTTTGTTATCACCTTTTGCCCAAATAACAATTAAATAATACAATTAAATAAAATAAATATTACATTTTTCACCACTAATCACAACTGACTGAAGCCAACCCCTAAACTTAAATATTTATTTTCTGTCAGACATTGAACATGACAAGCATACTGTAGAACAGGCATCACCAGCTGGAGGACCTATTCTACTAAAATTCAAAGAGGTCCAGTTACTAAAATAGAAAGGCTGAAAATAAGCTCATGTGCTTGTGGCCCCAGGCCCCCAAAACATTACATCTGCCCCTGGTAATAATAATGAGAGCTCAGCGCGAGCGGCTGGATGAGCGATGCCTCCTGGTGTTTCTAAATAATTCATCCAAAGTCTGATTAAAGCTGAAACTAACACAAAGTCGTCTGTAGAGTCTAAAGAAGTCACTTTCACCTCTGCAGATGTGTCTGTTTCAGACACTTTGGTGCTGTGAGGAGAAGCTGCGCTCTGTTTGTCTGTCTCACTGCGCTGCTGTCGGACCATCGGCTGTTTGAGCCGCCATGATGAAATGCTGTGGCTGTCAAACACTCAGCTGTTTTACACTCAAAGTCCTTCACTGCATTTGGTTCTCCGCAGCGCTATTCTTATTATCATTGGCTGTTCGTGTTGTCTGTCAAAACACGGCTGGAATGCATTCTATGGACTACGTCTCATATTTCAACGAGGAAAAGTTATTTTGCGATTGATTTCGTTATCGTTTTTGTTTATAAAATCTCAAAAATCCAACATGATTCTTTAGTTGGTTAAGTCTGGCTGACAGTGTAAAAACGTGAAGGAATTCAAGATAGGAAACAGAAAAGCAGCAGAAACCAGAAAATATTTGGAGATTTTACTGGAGAAAATAATCAAATGATTCTTAAAATATAAAAGCTTAATTGCTAAATTGACTAATCTTTGTTGTTTTACTCCCCAGTTGCCTGTTATTTGACCTTTGACCCTAACACTGCCAACTCGGAGCTCCACCTGACTGACTGCAACAGGACGGCGACTCGCGTATGGTCAGACCACCAGCCCTCAGACCACCCGGACCGGTTCCAGGGCTGCCCTCAGGTCCTGTGCAGGGAGGGGCTGCTGGACTCGGTGTACTGGGAGGTGGAGTGGAGCGGAGGCGCTGACATCGGCGTCACCTACAACAGCATCTCCAGACACGGAGACACGGCGAACTCTCTGCTGGGACTCAACGAGCGGTCCTGGAGTCTGGAGTGTTCGGAGGGAAGCTACACACCGTGCCACCGTAACAGGAGGTTCAGGTCCTGCTCACCCCGACCCTTCACACACAGAGTCGGGGTTTACCTGAACTGGTCTGCAGGATCACTGTCCTTCTACTGCGTCTCTCAGGACGCCATGGTCCACCTTCACACCTTCACCTCCAGTTTCTTCGAGCCCCTGTACCCCGGGTTCTGGGTCTGGGCCTATAACGGCTCGGTGTCACTGTGTCAGGTGGAGTTAGACTGGGAGCGACTGCTGCAGTGAAACCCTTTTTCACCAACATGGAACTGGCGTCGTTCTGGTTCCTGCACCTAATTTTGAACCATTCAGAGTATTTTGACCAAAATTGGTTCAGAACCTGAAAAGTTAATTCTCAGCTGGAACCAAAAGACACTGTTTCTTGAAAATCTTATTTTGTCTTGCCTTATCGTATCTCAACAAGTCGGAGATTCCTTTGAAACAACAGACAAAACATTTAAAGAGCCCGTTTTCTGTTTACTGAGCTGTATTTTGCAGAGAGTCGATCGTTAGTATTTGCTGTTATGCGAGTGTGTGAGTGTGTCTGTGCACTCGTGTTTGCACGATCCATCTGTCTGTGTATTTAGTGTGTGTGTTACTGTGTATATGTCTCACCTGCAGCTGGGTCTCTTGACTCCCTCGGGCCTCCTGCAGCTCCTTCTCCAGCTGCTCCAGACGAGCAACACGCATCTGCAAAACACAAACACACACACACACACACACAGTTCAGACACTTCCAGATGTGCTGTGTTTCCACCAGCCAGCTGTCTGTGCTCCTCCCGTCAACAAAGATTCAACAATGTATTTTAATCAAATGAATCTAGATTTTAATGTGTTGTTCATAAAACTCCTTGAAGACAGAATCAGCTGTGGCTGAAGGTGCACAGGACCGTCCAATCAGCAGCCTCGCTCTCACCTGCGTCCTCTGCACCATCTCGTCACTGGTGCCGAAACGCTCCTCCATCACAGAGCGAACCTGCTGAGCCTCAAACTCCAGCTGCTGCCGGATCAGATCCATCTGCAGAGAAAACTACAGCAACGACGACACGCAGGTCAGAGGTCAGAGGTCACAGAGGTCACAGATTTACACTTTCTTTTGACAAAAATAGTACAGAGTCAACTTCCTGCCTGCAGTACAGAGGGGGGCTGTGTGTGTGTGTGTGTGCTCACCGTGTCGATGCGAGGCAGCTGAGCCAGTCTCTGCGACAGCGCCTCCAGCTGGCTGAAGTACCAGCAGCGCTCCCGCTCCTCGCGGTCGATCTCCCCCAGCAGGAGGTTCCTGCAGACGGACACGCATACATCGTCTATTAGATTATTGACACTTTTTGACATTGGACATTGACATTTTATTTCAAGGTTTTGTTTTCATTATGTTTCTTTCCCTACTTTTTATTTATCTGCCATGCAATTAAATGTATTTATAAGTTATTTTTCTATTATGAAATAAATTTTCTACAACTTTTAAAATGAAAATCTGGACTGTACATACTCCATGTATTGAATATATTCAATAAAGTTTGGGGAAACACAATCACAAAACTCCCACAATTTGACAATTTAAAGTGAGAAAACATGACCAGATACAGAAATACAATTATTTTTAATTTTATTTCACTATTTTATGTTTGTACAGAATGTCGTGATCCATGATACATGAGCGCAACCAGCATGTGTTTACTGAGTACTTTTTACCACACACTTTCTGCCATACACTTCATAATGATACTGTTCTGCACTTTTGTCCTCTGTGTTGAATTATTTTTTTCCTTTTTCTTTCTTGATATTTCTATTATCTGTTACCTGCTGAGGGACTACGGATGTTGATTAGAATCCTGCTAACTCTGCATATTTACATTTGTGTCCCTTTTAAACAAACTCAACAGTAAATAATGTGTATTTATTTATTTACATGATTTGTTATGTTATATATATATTTAATTATTTCTTTTATTATATTTTAGGTTTACTATTAGTGAAATTATTCATGTCATTATCAAAATTTTACTTGTTTCTGTTCATAAGTTTTTGTTTTTGTTTTTTTTGGTTTATAAGAAACATTTTTTTCTAGAGGTACATTTGTGCATATCTTAAATCTATATTTTCATGCACAGATGAAAATATTCATGCATCTGAGAAACTGTTGCATCTTTCAGTAAAACTTATATTTCTAAAATAAGATTGTGATGAACTTATTTTGAAGTTAAAGGGGGAGCTGAGCGGATCAGCTGACCTCTCCTTGTACAGCTCCTCCAGGTGGTGGTCGCTCATTCGTCCATCTGCTCCACTGATCACCGCTGTTTTGGGCGGGGCTCCGTCCAGGAAGTGATGCTGCAGCATCACGGCAGCAGATTCCCCACCGGACGCCGCACTCAGACGGGACGGCGCTCTGAGCGGACTTCTGGCTCTGCTCACCGCCGCAGAGGAGGAGGAGCAGGAGGACGGAGGTAGAGCCAGACGGTCCTCAAGCTCCGCCCCTCCGATGCCAGATGGCCCCGCCCCTCCTACACCTGTTAGCCCCGCCCCTCCCAGGCCGCCCGTCAGCAGCCGCAGGTTGTGAGGTTGGTGCTTGAGTTCGTAGTAGTTGGTGAGGTCCATGTGGAGCTCTGAGGGATCAATAATTAATAATCAGGCATTCAGACCATCTGGTTGATCAGTTTCACTGTTGATTAACTTCTCTGTCTGACTTTGTGACTTTGAAGGCATTTATGGGCACAACATCTGAGTCCAAGACAAATTTCCCTACAGGGACAGTGAAGTGCGCATCGTATCGCATCCTATCACATCGTAACACATCACATCGCATCGCATCGTAACACATCGTAACACATCATTCTGTCTCATTACGTATCGTATCATATTGTCATGTATGATATATCATATCATATCATATCATATCATATCATATCATATCATGTCTGTACCCTATCATATCGTATTATAACATAACATATCGTTATGTACCATATCATCTCATAACGTATCCTGTTGTACCATATCCTATCCTATGCTACTGTATCATATCATATCATATATGTATGCTGTATCTGTATAATATCTATATCACATTGTATTGTAAAGTAACGTATCCTAACGTATCTCATCATAATGCATCATGTTGTTCCTGTATCACATCGTAACAAAACGTTTGGTGTCGTCAGAACATCTTTAACCGTTCATCGTATGTCGAGCAGCTGCAGAGTTTATACCCTGTAACATCAGAAAGCTGAATTTAAATCTCTACATTTTGGATTTAGGAGAGATTTGTTCATGTATACTTATATTTGTGCACTGACTTAGAGGAACATATGAATTTTAAAAATGAGTAACGTCCCCCTTATAAATTTCCTTTCTTTCCTTTCCTTTGTTTCTCTCCGTCCTTCCTCCTTCCTTCTCTTTCTCCTGACAGACAGAGCGGCTGTAACCTGATTTTCTCATCAGCTGTTGTTGTTTTCAATCAAATAAAACTTAATTTCAGTTCATTGACATAAATTAACTGTTTTAATTGGATCCATTCGTAACGGGGCCGAGCAGCTGCAGCCACTCAAATAAGCTGATTGAGTCGATTCATTCTCTCCACATAATTGGCCCCTGCGGAGCCTCCAGAGCCAAACGAGTCCAATCACCTCCGTCTATGCAGAGCAGGACTTTAATTAAAGGGACATTACACCTCTTTACTTCTCTGTCGGATGATGGAAACCATATAACTGATCCGCACCTTTGAGCTGGTGCAGCACGTCGCTCCTCCCAGACGAGGCCAGAGTTCCCGCCTCCTGCTCCAGTTTACTCTGCAGCTGCCTCAGCACCTCCTGCAACAACAGCAACAACAGCAACAACAACATCAACAACAGCAACAACATCAACAACAACAGCAACAACAGCAACAACATCAACAACATCAACAACAGCAACAACAACATCAACATCAACAACAACACCAACAACAGCAACAACAGCAACAACAACATCAACAACAACAGCAACAACAGCAACAACAACATCAACAACAGCAACAACATCAACAACAACAGCAACAACAGCAACAACAACAACAACAACAGCAACAACAGCAACAACAACATCAACAACAGCAACATCAACAACAACAGCAACAACAACATCAACAACAGCAACATCAACAACAGCAACAACAGCAACATCAACAACGACAACATCAACAACAACATCAACAACAACAGCAACAGCAACAGCAACAACATTAACAACAACATCAACAACATTAACAACAGCAACAGCAACATCAACATCAACATCAACAACAACAACATCAACAACATTAACAACAGCAACAGCAACATCAACATCAACATCAACAACATCAACAACAACAGCAACACTATCAGCAGCAACAACATCAACAACAGCAACAATAACAACAGCAACAACAACAACAACAGCAACAACAACAACAGCAACAACATCATCAACAACAACAGCAACAATAACAGCAACAACATCAACAACAACAACAGCAACAATAACAGCAACAACATCAACAACAACAACATCAACAACAACATCAACAACATCATCAACAACAACAACATCATCATCAACAACAACAACAACAAACAGGTTTACCAACAGGAAGTGTCACCTCAAGCTTCGCTACAGAAACTGAAATATCTGAAACTGATCTGAAAGCGAGAAAAATGTTCGGATATAGACCTCCTCAGTCCTGCTGCCTGGTCTCTGAATGTTGAGTAAAATGTCAACAAAAAAACAGCAAAATGTCCTCTCGATTGCTTTTATCCTTCAACGATAATAACAACAACATCCGAACACCAAAAATCTCAGTCAGAAAAATCATTCAAGACTCCGAAAGATTTTTAAAATATCCCATAAAACAGGTCAAACCCCCGAGCGGCAGATTCGGTCTGTCATCAACCCAAAACACGAGCGTCTCTGTCCTCATGTCCTCGTATTCCAAAATGTCCAGACGAGCGTTCTCAGCCTGACTTTGACCCTGCAGATGGACCTCGGAGACAGGCATGTCCCTCGTCCTCCAGCAGACTCACCTGCTGCAGTTTGTGTCTTAGTCGTCCTGATTGTGACGGAAACAGCTGAGCTCCGTCTGATAATCCAGCTGTCGTTAACATCTGGACACGTGAGTGTGTGTGTGTGTGTGTGTGTGGTCACATGAATGTGTGCATGTACATGTGTGTTTATGAGTGTGAAGTCAGTCAGCTGATGGGATTACTGTGCAGCAGGATTTGGGTCTCTGCCTGATTTTTCTCTCTTTCTGACTCACTTCATGCTCACTGATTATTTTCATATAAATGTGGTTCAATAAAAAAAAAAAACAAAGAAAAAACTATTATAATAATCATTTAAAAAAATAAAATTCAAAACAAAGAAATAAAAATAGATTTTTTCAAAAATAAAATTCAAAACAAAGAAATCTGCCATGAGTGAGAGGTTTATAAAGACAGCAATAACACTATAAAAAAAAAAAAATTAAAAAAAGATCTGATAAAGTCAACAGCAGTGAGCTCAGCAGAAATCAAACGTACGGAGACGCAGTAAAACGTGTCGTGTGTCCACACTGACCTTCATGCCGGTGGTCTCTGTCTCCAGTTTGGACAGGTGGTTGGAGTTGTCCTCCAGCTCCCTCCTCAGGTGGGAGTTCTCCTTTCGGAGCGCCTCCACCTGGTGGGCCAGCTGGTCGTATGAAGCCACGGCGTTGGCCATCTTCACAGCCTGCAGCGCCTCCTGCAGGAGCACACAGGAGGAGGCGTCATCAGCAAACACCAAAACCAGAATAAAACAACAGAAAAACAAAAAAAAAAGAGAAACAACACGATTCTGAAACATTTCAACATTTTGTTTTTTACTTTCCTTTTTTTTGTGGTTTTATTAAGGTAAATTTACAAATCTCGTCCGGCCTGGGAACGCCTCGGGGTCTGAAATACTCGGCTCTGCCTGATGGCATCACGATCCCGCCCCACGACTCGGCCCCACGCCACGCCCCCGCCCCACAACCACGCCCCCGCCCCACGACCCCACACCCCACGACTCAGCCCGACGATCCCGCCCCACGACCACGCCCCCGGTTAACAGAAGGAAATGAATGGATTAATATTTAGGTATTTTCGCAATCTTTAGGTCATTTCTTCTTAGTTTGCTTATTGTCTTATTCCCATTTTTTTTGAAAGAAATCAAGCTAACAATTACTGATAAAACAGATGATTTCTCTCTGCTTTCAGTGATGCAGCTTTCTGAAGGTACTGACCTCATTCGCTCAAGACGACAACGGCTCACTTTATTATTATTATTTTTTATTATTATTATTATTATTATTGTTGTTGTTATTTTATTGTTATTATTATTATTATAGTTTTAGACAATACTTTAGGTTCAGTGAGCCGTTTCACCTTCAACCAAACTCCATTCAGAAAACATCGTATTTAGACCTGTCTGCCTCGTTTGCTCTGTTTACTGCCCCCTGTCACCTCCTCCTCCTCCTCCTCCTCTTCCTCCTCCTCTTCGGCGGCAGCAGATGGCTCTCGGGGAGCGTCTCATCATCTGTCACTTCAGTTTGAGTTTGGCTCGCTGTTCCTCGGTCTGTTAGATAACTCGTTATCTAAGTTTCTCCTGCGGCTGTTTTCCAGCCTCCGCTCATCTGATCCTGAATCAGTCTGATAACACAAACACTGAGCGCTCGTTACTGTGCTCTTCATCTCTGCTCTTCACATCTCTGCTCTTCATCTCTGCTCTTCACCTCTGCTCTTCACCTCTGCTCTTCATCTCTGCTCTTCATCTCTCTGCTCTTCATCTCTGCTCTTCATCTCTGCTCTTCATCTCTCTGCTCTTCATCTCTGCTCTTCATCTCTGCTCTTCATCTCTCTCTTCTCTTCATCTCTGCTCCTCTCTCTGCTCTTCATCTCTCTGCTCTCATCTCTGCTCTTCATCTCTCTGCTCTTCATCTCTCTGCTCTTCATCTCTGCTCTTCATCTCTCTCTCTTCATCTCTCTGCTCTCTCATCTCTTTGCTCTTCATCTCTGCTCTTCATCTCTCTGCTCTTCATCTCTCTGCTCTTCATCTCTGCTCTTCATCTCTCTGCTCTTTCTCTCTGCTCTTCATCTCTCTGCTCTTCATCTCTCTGCTCTTCATCTCTCTGCTCTTCATCTCTCTGCTCTTCCTCTCTGCTCTTCATCTCTCTGCTCTTCATCTCTCTGCTCTTCATCTCTTTGCTCTTCATCTCTGCTCTTCTGCTCTCATCTCTCTGCTCTTCATCTCTCTGCTCTTCATCTCTCTGCTCTTCCTCTCTGCTCTTCATCTCTCTGCTCTTCATCTCTCTGCTCTTCATCTCTGCTCTCTCTCTCTCTCTTCATCTCTCTGCTTCATCTCTCTGCTTCATCACCTTCTTGCAGATTAATTTCTGTTAACCCTTTGAAACCTGCAGCAACATCGATTTTCTTGCGCTGCTTTCACAAAGTATCTAAAGCTTTGCACTTTGTTCTCTTTCACAAAAATGGGATTAAAGTCAGTGAGCAACTTGGTAAGAAATGTTGACGAAAGAATAGAAGATTTAGAGAATGATTTTAGAGATTTTATAAAAACATAGATAAAATGTCATATTTAAGTCGTATTGTATTTAAAGTGATCATATTAAATATTTGAAATTATGTTAAAAGTTTTTATTAATTATTAAGCACTTTTTTTTCAGGTCTTTTGTTTAAAAATGTTCTATGTTGTTTGTTTAAGGTTTCTGGGTTTTTTGTTGTTTTTTTTTTACTAATTCTCAGGTAATTTTCTTGTACTTTTTACTAATTTCTTGTTGTTCTTTTTAGTTTTTATTTTTTCCTTGCTCATTGCTCAGGTTTCAAAGGGTTAAACTGCAGGAAATATCTGAATATGAATTTGCGTCTTAAATATTAGGACTCTGCTTATTTTGTTGTGTATGTTTGTAGACACGTGTGCTGCTTGTGTGTATTGATTCATGTGTGCTGATTGTTTTTTAATAGCAGTTGCGTAACAACATTATTGACTCTGAAGCAAACGTGGATCATAACGAGGAAACAGCTGAATTTGACAAACTGACGACACATTTCATCAGTTTTTTACGCTGAATGTTTTTACGATTGTGTTAAAAAAAGTTTTTGGATAAAATTCAGATGATGTTTTTTTGATTATTTGCATAATTACTTTATATAAACTTAAGGTGGTGCTTGTTGATCTGTTAGTTTCCATGGAAACGTACTGACTAATTAGATTCACGTTAAACCCTAAACACACTGAAGGAGCTTTTTGCTGAGTGTATTTTGATGCTTTTGTACTTCGACATACATGAGTAGCATTTGGAGTGCAGGACTTGTAACCGAGTATTTCTACACTATAGTATTTTTACTGCAGTAGAGTAAACCGTCCTCTGCTGGTGGACAGAAACAAACACACACACACACACACACACACACACACACACACAGCTAGCTCAGACCAATAACGAACGCTCACACTGAGCGTGTGTGACACAGTGAGGTCACCGCTCCGCGCTCAGAGCTGCACACGCTCACTCAGCTCCTCATCACGTGACCAAATCAGACCGTGACCTTCAGTTCAGAGAGTCGACGCGTGGAGACGACGTGACGCTGCTGTTTGTTTGTTTGTTTCAGGTGGTGAATAAAAAACAGTTTCTGTCGGTGCTGAGACGGTTCAGAGTCTCTGCAGCTGATCTGAAGTCAGCGGTCGCTCAGCGCAGAAAATGTCACCGCTGCTGCATTCATTATGAAGAGCGGAGCCCCAGGGGATTGTGGGAAAGAGGAAGGAGGAGTGGTTTTATGTGGATTTACAGGACGGGCTGCAGAGGACTGAACCACAGCAATAACCTTGTTTTGTTTTCAGTTTTCATAATTTTTATCATTTTATCAGCTGATATTTAAGACGCTCTGCAGACAAACAAAATCATTATTTGTACCACGATGAACTCAAGAATTAACAGCATTTATTCTGATGATATTAATCTGAGGGTCGAAGCTCTGGAGGATAAGTTAACCTCAATGTCCAAATCTGTCAAAGATGGGTTTCTGGATTTTTTTAACTGTCAACATTTGTAAATTAATATAAGATGAACTTAAAATAGTGTATTACCCTATTTTATTTGATTCATTTTACTGTATTATTTTATTCCACTGTATGTCATTCTATTTAAATCTCATTTTATTTAATTTATTTCAACAGATTGTATTTTTATTCCATTTTACTTTATTTTATTTTATTATTTTTTGATATTCCCCTTTTTTCAATTTAATTTAATTTTTAAATTTTATTTAATTTCATTTCACTTTATTCTATCTAACTTAATTTTATTTTATTTTTTCCTTTGATTTCATTTTATTTCATTTAATTTAATTTCGGTCTTAGTTTATTTTATTAAATTTGAATTTATTCTATTTTGTTCATTTCTGTACACTTTTGGGGGGTTGGGGTGGATTACATGTGTGCTGAATCAGTTTACGGTGATTTGCTGCTGACAGAAAATGCAATATATCTTCTTTTTATACTGTTCTTATGCTTTAATTCTGGCTGTTACTTTTACATCTCCCAGTTCATTTTTTTTAAATTAGCTGCCTTCTAATAAAGAAAAACAAATTTCTTTCCACCTCGCTCCCTCTGGACATCAGCTCTTTGTTTACTTATTAAACATGCAAAAAAAAAAAAAAAAATGGATGAGGGCGTCGGCCGGCGGGCGGTTTGGACTTTTGGGGCCTTAAAACACAGCACAGAGACACAGCAGGACGTTCACACCACGAGTCACATTCACACATTAACGACGACCCGCTCCGCCTCCTGACGCTCCGTTACGATGTCATCGACGAAACAGAGCAGTGACAGAAACGTGTTTGTTTCACAGTCCGAGTTCTGGATCGAAGATTTCTCAATAAAGGTCATTTCAGGGTTCAGACTCATTAAGATCAACGACCGTCCTCACAAATACAATACAAAGACGTGTGTGTGTGTGTGTGTGTGTGTGTGTCTGTGAGTGAGTGTGTGTGTGTGTGTGTGTGTGTGTGTGTGAAGGTCCCCTTCGTACTGCTGACCTCAGCTGCTGTGTGTGTGTGTGTGTGTGTTTTCTCATCAAAAACCTGCTCTATATATTGATGTTCTCTGTTACCACGGTAACAGGCCCACATCCCCCCTCCATCACCATGGTGACACATTTACATCAAGCAGTGTCTCTTTCTGCCTCTCCTGTCATCTCACACACACACACACACACACACACACACACACACACACGCAGAGCGCTCCCTGCTGCAGTCGCTGGCAGCAGAGCATGTTGGGTAAAAAAACTGTGGGAGCTCCCTGGAGGATGACCAATCAGACAGAGATTTTTAAATGAGGACCGTTAACGGTGCAGTTGCTATGGCAATGTCCGATGTGATGCCTGTGACCCCGATCTGAGATGAAGAAGACGAGGAAGAGGAGAGGCGAAACAGGAAGAGACAAAAACAGCCTGCAGGGAAGTACGTTTAGGAAGTACGTTTACTCCATGACTGTAATCGAGTACTGTTTAACCCCTTAGTGACTGTTTGACTCACACACTGAGGAGGAGGAGACTGAGAATTATCCATAATTAATCTAAAAACATAGTGGCTTTATGACTAGGACTGATGTTGTGAAAACAATAAACTCAATGAAAGTAGAAAAACATATTAATGTATAATATTTTCTTAAGCGCTTAGCTTGATTTTGAAAGTTGCATTTTGTGTGCAAAGAAATAAAGTGGGCCCTAAAGGGTTAAGTGAATTGGATTTGACTCCTTTTTGAATATGTGAAGCGAGTCATTTTGTATTTGGCCATTTCTTTTTCTTTATGTTTTTCATTTTTTGCAATTATTACTTTGATTTTTGTATAATATATTTTTTTTATTTCCTTTTTACATGTTTGAAATAAATAGAAATCAAATCTAATCAAATTAAACTTAGATTATTATTATCATTATTATTCTCTCTTATGCTTCTGATGTTTCAGAGTTCATCATCTATCAGTGCTGTTTGTGCTGGTTCATCTGCTCCTCTTCCTCCTCCTCCTGCTGCTGCAGCTGATGAAGATCACTGAGGTTCGTGTGTTTACTCGCTGATTTCACGTGAAATCATCGTCAGTGTGAATCGACGGATCGCTTTGTGGAGCCGATCACAGACTGGAGGATTTCCCTCTTAAAGTCAGGTTTTCAGGTTTCTTAAACGCTCGTCCTGTTTCTGAACAAAGAGCGCGTCGATCGGCCCCTCCCCCCCAACATCCTCCCCAGCCTCCGTCTCTCCCTCTCCCTGTGGGGACTGTCTGGTGTTACCGTGGCAACCGCACCCTGTGGCAACCGCCGCATCCTCGGGCAAAGAGAGGAGAAGATGGCGCCGGAGAAAGGAGAGCGGCTGCAGACAGTAACGTCAGCCTCAGTGTGAAACTGAAACGCCGTCAGGACATTTTAATGTTAAAACATAAACAGGATGAGATCTGAACCTGCGTCGCTCTAACAGCTGAGAGCCGGCGAATCACACTGTTTCCTGTCAGCTGATCATCAGCACTGAACTCTGGATCAGACTGCAGGACATTCGCTCATTTGAACTGTTTTTTTTCCTTCAATCTAACTTAATTTCATTTTTCATGTAATTTTATTTAGTTTAATTACATTCTTTAACAAGTAATTAACAAACTTCAGGTAAATTGAAGCACATTGTGCTGATAATAGGCCAACCTCTCCTGACTGCAGGACTCTGACTTCAGCTTCTGTCAAACTTCTGTGCTGTTAATCATTTTACTCAGGAATTAAAAACTTTTGAGTCGGCCTACTTCTCCTATAGCTGCCGACAGCCTGCCGACATTCACAGTTAGAGAAAGGCTGAAAATAAGCTCATGTGCTTGTGGCCCCGGGCCCCCAAAACATTACATCTGCCCCTGGTAATAATAATGAGAGCTCAGCGCGAGCGGCCGGATGAGACACGGAGCGATGCGTCCCGCTGTTTCTAAATAATTCATCCAAAGTCTGATTAAAGCTGAAACTAACACAAAGTCGTCTGTAGAGTCTAAAGAAGTCACTTTCACCTCTGCAGATGTGTCTGTTTCAGACACTTTGGTGCTGTGAGGAGAAGCTGCGCTCTGTCTGTCTGTCTCACTGCGCTGCTGTCGGACCATCGGCTGTTTGAGCCGCCATGATGAAATGCTGTGGCTGTCAAACAGTCAGCTGTTCTGCAGTCAAAGTCCTTCACTGCATTTGGTTCTTTGCGGCGCTATTCTTATTATCATTGGCTGTTCATGTTGTCTGTCAAAACACGGCTGGAATGAGTTCTATTGACATTCTATCGATTACGTCTCATATTTCAATCGAGGAAAAGTTATATCGCGAGTGATTTCATTATCGTTTTATCGCCCAGCCCTACTTTCACTAATATTCAGAGCTTTTAGCAAACTGGTTTGATTTCTTTAATAAAAAATAGGCAACGAGCAACTTGTTCAGCAAATTGAAATAAATTAGTTGATTTAGGCAATTATTTTTAAAAGACGTTTTTCAGCAGAATTTTAGAAGAAACTCAGAACAGAAACAGGTTCAGTCTCTGCAGCATCAGTTGCCATGGTGATCCAGCAGGTTGAAAAAAGAGCCAGCTTCGCAGGAAACTCTGACTTGAGACTCAACAGACCTGCTGAGACACTGATCTGGACACCCCCGTGGAGACAACATGTCCACCTCCGACCGTTCAGCAGCCATCGGACTTTGAAACCAGCTTGAAGCAGAAATCGCAGATGAATTAAGTTCCGGCTCAAACTTTTAGCAGATTTAAACTGTCAGTCACCAACAAGACGGAGGTCAAAGGTCGGAGGAGATGTTCAGTTCGTGTTTACAGTCTGAAAACACTCGTTTTCCCCCAAAAAAAACGCTGTTACGTAACATGACATCATCACTCAACTTCACATCAACTTCCAGCTCAGAGAGGAAGGACTTCCTGTCCCTGAGATTCCGAACAACCCGAACATCCTAAACATCCCAAACATCCAACACATCCAACACATCCAACACATCCAGAAACACATCCAACACATCCAACACATCCAGAACATCCAGAACAACATCCAACACATCCAACACATCCAACACATCCAGAACATCCAAACATCCAACACATCCAACACATCCAACACATCCAGAACATCCTAAACATCCAAACACATCCAACACATCCAACACATCCAGAACATCCTAAACATCCAACACATCCAACACACCCAAACATCCAGAACATCCTAAACATCCAACACATCCAACACATCCAACACATCCAGAACATCCTAAACATCCAACACATCCAAACACATCCAAACATCCAACACATCCAAACATCCAAAACATCCTAAACATCCAACACATCCAAACACATCCAGAACATCCTAAACATCCAAACATCCCGAACATCCAACACATCCAACACATCCAGAACATCCTAAACATCCTAAACATCCCGAACATCCAACACATCCAACACATCCAGAACATCCTAAACATCCAAACATCCAAACATCCAACACATCCAAACATCCAACACATCCAACACATCCAGAACATCCTAAACATCCAAACATCCATCCAACACATCCAAACATCCAAACACATCCAGAACATCCAAACATCCAACACATCCAAACACATCCAACACATCCAGAACATCCAACACATCCAACAACACATCCAAACACATCCAACACATCCAACACATCCAGAACATCCAAACATCCAACACATCCAACACATCCAAACACATCCAGAACATCCTAAACATCCAACACATCCAACACATCCAGACACATCCAAACATCCAAACATCCAAACATCCAACACATCCAAACATCCAAACATCCAAACACATCCAACAACATCAAACACATCCAAACATCCTAAACATCCAACACATCCAACACATCCAAACATCCTAAACATCCAACACATCCAACACATCCAGAACATCCTAAACATCCTAAACATCCCGAACATCCAACACATCCAACACATCCAGAAACATCCTAAACATCCTAAACATCCAAACATCCGAAACATCCTAAACACATCCAACACATCCAACACATCCACATCCTAAACATCCAACACATCCAACACATCCAACACATCCAAACATCCAAACATCCAACACATCCAACACATCCAACACATCCAGAACATCCTAAACATCATCCAACACATCCAACACATCCAGAACATCCTAAACATCCAACACATCCAACACATCCAGAACAAACATCCAACATCCAACACCAGATCCAGAAACACATCCAAACATCCTAAACATCCAACACATCCAACACATCCAACACATCCAAACATCCATCATCCAAACATCCAAACATCCAATCCAACATCCAACACATCCAACACATCCAGAAACATCCAACACATCCAACACATCCAAACACATCCTAAACATCCAACACATCCAAACATCCTAAACATCCAACACATCCAACATCCAGAACATCCAAACATCAACACATCCAACACATCCAGAACATCCTAAACATCCAACACATCCAAACATCCTAAACACATCCTAAACATCCAACACATCCTAAACATCCCGAACATCCAACCAACCAAACATCCAACACATCCAGAACATCCTAAACATCCAACACATCCAAACATCCAAACATCCAACATCCAACACCATCCAGAACATCCTAAACATCCAACACATCCAACATCCTAATCCAACACATCCAAACATCAACATCCACATCCAACACATCCAACACATCCAAACATCCTAAACATCCAACGCATCCAACACATCCAGAACATCCTAAACATCCAACACATCCAACATCCAACACATCCAACACATCCAGAACATCCAGAAACATCCAACACATCCTAAACATCCCGAAACACATCCAACACATCCAACACATCCAGAACATCCTAAACATCCAACACATCCAACATCCAAACATCCAACACATCCAAACATCCATCCAACACATCCTAAACATCCAACACATCCAAACATCCAACACATCACATCCAAAACATCCAACATCCAACAATCCAACACATCCAGAACATCCTAAACATCCAACACATCCTAAACATCCAACATCCAACACATCCAACACATCCAACACATCCAAACATCCTAAACATCCCGAACATCCAAACATCCAACACATCCAGAACATCCTAAACATCCAACATCCAACATCCAAACATCCTAAACATCCAACACATCCAACACATCCAAACATCCTACATCCAACACATCCGAATCCTATCCAAAACATCCCAACACATCCTAAACATCCAACGAACATCCAACACATCCAACACATCCAACACATCCAAACATCCTAAACATCCAACACATCCAATCCCGAACATCCCGAACATCCAACACATCCAACAACATCCAGAACATCCTAAACATCCAACACATCCAACATCCCGAACATCCAACATCCAACCGAACATCCAAAATCCAACATCCAACACATCCAAACATCCAAACATCCATCCACGAACATCCAACACATCCAACAACACATCCTAAACATCCAACACATCCTAAACATCCCGAACACATCCAACACATCCAACACATCCAGAACATCCAAACATCCAACCACATCCTAAACATCCCGAATCCCATCATCCAAACACATCCCATGAACACATCCTAACATCCAACACATCCAAAACATCCAACACATCCAACATCCAACACATCCAACACATCCAACACATCCAACACATCCTAAACATCCAACACATCCTAAACATCCAAACATCCCAAAATCCATCCATCCAAACATCCCAACATCCTAAACATCCCGAACATCCAACACATCCAACACATCCAGAAATCCTAAACATCCAACGCATCCAACACATCCAGAACATCCTAAACATCCAACACATCCTAAACACATCCTAAACATCCCGAACATCCAACACATCATCCAACACATCCAAACATCCAAAACATCCAACACATCCAAAAACATCCTAAACATCCAACACATCCAAACATCCAACACATCCAAACATCCAAACATCCAAACATCCAAACACATCCAACACATCCCCTAACATCCTAAACATCCTAAACATCCAAACATCCCGAACATCCAATCCAAACATCCAAACATCCAACACATCCAACACATCCAAACAACCTAAACATCATCCAACATCCAAACATCCCGAACATCCAAACACATCCAACATCATCACATCCCGAACATCCAGAACATCCCGAACATCCAACACATCCAACACATCCAAACACATCCAGAACATCCAACACATCCAACATCCAACACATCCAAACATCCAAACATCAACACATCCCGAACATCCAAACATCCAAACATCCAACACATCCCGAACATCCAAACATCCAACCAACACATCCCGAACATCCAACACATCCCGAACATCCTAAACATCCAGAACATCCTAAACATCCTAAACATCCAACACATCCAACACATCCAGAACATCCAACACATCCAACAACACATCCCGAACATCCAACACATCCTGAACATCCTAAACATCCAGAACATCCTAAACATCCTAAACATCCAACACATCCAACACATCCCGAACATCCAACATCCAACACATCCAACACATCCCGAACATCCCGAACATCCAAAACATCCAACACATCCAACACATCCAAAACATCCAACACATCCTGAACATCCAGAACATCCCGAACATCCAAACATCCAACACATCCAACACATCCCGAACATCCAACACATCCTAAAAATCCTGAACATCCAGAACATCCAACACATCCAACACATCCCGAACATCCAACACATACCGAACATCCAGAACATCCTAAACATCCAACACATCCAACACATCCAACACATCCCGAACATCCCGAACATCCAAAACATCCAACACATCCAACACATCCCTAACATCCCGAACATCCAAAACATCCAACACATCCAACACATCCAAAACATCCAAAACATCCAACACATCCAACACATCCCGAACATCCCGAACATCCAACACATCCAACACATCATGAACATCCACAACATCCAACACATCCAACACATCACGAACATCCAGAACATCCAACACATCCAACACATCACGAACATCCAACAACATCCAACACATCCCGAACATCCAACACATCCAACACATCCCGAACATCCAACACATCCAACACATCCCGAACATCCAAAACATCCCCAAAATCCAGAACATCCAGAACATCTCCAACATCCTAAACCGTCACCACCCAAAAACACAGATCCTGTACATCTGATCCGCCACAGAGGTCAGAGGTCAAACAGCATTCACACAGACTGTCTGAATGTAAACATCCAATTTCTGACAAAAAGAAGAATCCTCTGATGTCACTACAAACGTTAAACATGGACGAAGACAAACAGAGACAGATACAGAGACAGAGACAGACAGACAAACAGAGACAGAGACAGAGAGAGACAGATACAAAGACAGATTTGAAGCAGAGAGAGAGACAGAGACAGATACAGAGACAGAGACAGTTATAGAGACAGATACAGATACAGAGACAGAGAGAGAGACAGTTATAGAGACAGATACAGATACAGAGACAGAGAGAGAGACAGTTATAGAGACAGATACAGAGACAGAGACAGTTATAGAGACAGATACAGATACAGAGACAGAGAGAGAGACAGTTATAGAGACAGATACAGATACAGAGACAGAGAGAGAGACAGTTATAGAGACAGATACAGAGACAGAGACAGTTATAGAGACAGATACAGATACAGAGACAGAGAGAGAGACAGTTATAGAGACAGATACAGATACAGAGACAGAGAGAGAGACAGAGACGTCTATTGAAAAAGCCAAAATATGAAGTCAAACTGAGGCCAGACCAAATTTAAAGTGGAATTCTTTAAAAAAAAAAAAAAAAGATAGAAATTCAGAGAAAATTAGTAAACAAAAACAACAACAACAACTAGGAGTGGACAGATTATCGATCTGGACGATTATTTGGCATTTTGCAGATTATCTGTATTCGCGTTTTATTTTAATGATCGCCAATAAAATTAATTAATTAAAAAGTGCAAAAAAAGTGTGAGCATGGGAGGAACTTTTACTTTGTAACACTATTTTTATTCTTACATTTTTCATCTAAATTTTCATTTGTCTTTATAAAACAAAGTGCGGTGAACTTTATATGATGTTGACAGTTTCTGTTTTGATTAAACATTTGCTAAAGGCATTTAAAAAACGTTTTTTAGATTCCAAATTCTACATTTTGACAGAAATATTTTCATTTTTATTGTAAATTCATATCAGTTCCAAATATCGGTCATCGGCCTCATTAACTACTGACAATCGTAACGGACCTGAAAACCAATATTGGTCGACCGCTAATAACAACCCATACCACTAAGAGAAAATACACATCAAAAATACGAGCAGTAAACACAGAATTAAGACTACTTAGTTCTTTGATTTCTTGATCTTTTAAAAGTGACTTAAATTCTCCGACAGTGATCAGTTTCAGCTCCTTCTGTCAGTTATTTCAAGTATAAAAGTTTAAATTTAACAGATTAATAGTTTTTTTGATTCTGTGTGACTTAATATGAACACGTTAAAATGCAAATTAAATTAAAAGATAAATTAAAACAGATGAATTAAAATAGACATAATCAGGCAGACAGATGATCACATCGTCATCAACTGATTTGATTTCTTTCAAAAGCATTGCAAAGCAACAGAGAGCAACTGGAGAAGAGACGATTCAAAATGAGCAAGAAATTAGCAAAAATTACATGACGATTACCCCCAAAATACCAAAGAAAATAAAAATGAAAAATAAATATAGAAAACAAAGAAACAAACAAAAAGTAAAACAACAACAACAAAACAGCAAAAGAAAAAAAAAAAAACAAGGAAATGACCTAAAAACTGCTCAAAAATAAAAAGAATTCTGGAAAATAAAACAATCCCAAATAAATAATCACGATATCAGTATAATTCTCTGGACATTTCTCTAAAACTTCTTTTTTTTACCATGATTCTGAATGCAGCACTAGAAAAGTGACAATCTGGGTCTCAAAGGGTTAAAAGAGGTCACTGATGGTGCGCACATTAATGTGAGCCTTAAACGAGCTGCACAGTTTCCTTCTCAGTGATCCGGTTCAGTCCTCTGCTCTCAGTTTTATCTGTTCTCAGAAACCTCAGAGAAGCCTGCGAGCACAGATAAACAACGTCTGCTGATTTAACCCTTCAGGAGAAACACGCAAGCGTTCATGACCTCCAAATAATCAGCTGATTTTTTCTGCTGAGAGATTTCTGATTTCTGTGAGCAGCAACACGTCCCTCTGCTGCAGAGACGGTCCCCTGTCCACATACCTGTCTGCTGATCGGCCTCCATCTGATCAGCGCCTTACTTTTCTGATCGATCTCCTGTCAGACGACACTTTGACTTCACTTTCATAAAATATGAAGCTGCGGAGACGCCAGACGCTCTGCAGGGAAACAATCCCTCCTGTTCACTTTGCTCTCTGACAAACACTCACCATGAGGACAGGTCACTTCCTGGTGGTGTGTTCAGGGACACTCAGACACCTGAGGCACATTACAGTCAGGAAGTTCAAAAAAAAAAAAAAAAAAGCATTTTAACCCACTGAAACCTGAGCAATCTGTCAGAAACACGGGGAGCAACTCTAACAAGACACAGATCTGCCAAAAAAAAAGTTTAAAAAAGTAACAAGAAAATTACAAAATTAAAAACAAAGACAAAGACCTAAAAGCACTGAAGAATAAAAAAAATATGTATTCATTTTAAATATAACATTCTTATAATTTAAATAATAATAATAATTTTTAGGATAATTTTCTAAAAATTTTTCCATCTTTTTAAAAGTAATTTAAGCTAATATTTCTTGTTAACTAGTTTCCTGCAATTTCTTGCCAAGTTGCTCATTTCATTTTTTCAGATATTTTCAACAGAAATCAAAGCGGCATGTTTGTGAAAGGCGTCTGAACGCAGCGCAGGAAAAGACGATCCAGGTTTCAAAGGGTTAAAGACGATGAGGATGAAGCTGAGCTGTTTTCTCAGAAATGAAACCGTCTGAGTCCCTCTGCTCATCGATCACTTCGTTTGATTCATGTCAGATTAATCTGAGAGTTCAGAAACACGAAGAACGTCACACAAAATCTCGAGTCATCGACTCGTTTGTGTCTCCGTGTTTTGACTCTGTTTATTTGACGAGGATGAACGAAGTGACTTTTGATCGAAGTGAAAATAATGATTCATTAAACAGCCTCATACGGTGGCCCTGAGGGTCAAAACTAGGGGTCGACAGATTATCGATCTGGCTGATTATTGGGGCCGATATTGCAAGAAATTAATAATTTAGAAAATGATTTTTAGAAAGACGGGAGAGCATTTCCAAAATTAAACTGTATTTATGATTATTATAATTTTATGTGTGTAATTATTTTGGGGAGCTATTATAATTTGTGAGCACTTTTTTTCATGTTATTTCTTCTTTTTTTCTTTTTTTGTTTTGATTTTGTTTGTTTGGTTGTTGTCTTTTTCTGTTTTTGTTTTGCTTTGGGGGGGGGCTTAAAAATAACTCAACCATATTTTAAATTATTATTTTATGATTTTAAATCATTACTTTCCCGTTTCCTTTTTTTTTGTCTGGTTGTTGTTTTCTTTCAGTTTTTTCCTTTATTTTCTGCTGCAGCCTCCAGCACAGCACCATCATTACCCAGTCAGACCAGGACAGACCAGGACAGACCAGTACAGACAGGGACAGACCAGTACAGACCGGGACAGACAGGGACAGACCGGGGCAGACCAGTACAGACCAGTACAGACCGGGACAGACCTCATAAATCACCAGCCAACACAAATTCATGTTAGACTGAACATGAAGCAGCTCATGAGACAGTTAAGTCACATTAGCAGCAGCTGCATTCATTCATTTCAAACACTCACAACCTCATTTACTAAATCACTCTGATTTCCTTCTATTTCTCATTTTTAGATTTGACCTCTGATGTTATTTTTATTTATTTATTTTTTGCTGCTGCTTTTTTTCTGACGCCATCAATGATTCATCAGCTCCTCCGCCCTCCGCCCGCATCAAGGAGGGGAGAGAAAATAGGACGCAGCCCCCAAAAAACGCATGAATGATGAACGAAATGCAAATATAGAAATAAAAATGCCGCTTAAAAGCGATTTTTAAGCTCAAACATGTGAATTTAACCTCTCAGTGTGATTTAAAGCCGCAGGTTTCAGGATCTGCCTCCTCCACCCGAAAAAACAGCTGCTTATTGTCTGTCAGTCGCAGCTTTCAGCTGCAGAGGAACCGAACCGAGCCGAGCCGAGCCGAGCGGGTCGGTGTGCACGGTTTACCCGCGTTAAATATGCAGATAGCACGAGACAAGTGCGAGTTTAAGGGAATATAAAGAGCGAAAATATGAAGAGCGATGCGCGCTTACCTCATGACTCCGAGCTGAGCTGAAGATCACTGAGAGACGGAGACAGAGAGGGAGGAGGAGGAGGGGGGAGAGAGAGAGAGAGAGGGAGGAGGAGGAGGGGGGGAGAGAGAGAGAGGAGGAGGAGGAGAGAGAGAGAGAGAGAGAGAGGGAGGAGGAGGAGGAGGAGGGGGGAGGGGGAGGGGGAGGGGGAGGGGGGGAGGGAGGACGAGGAGGAGGGGGAGAGAGAGGGAGGGCGTGGAGGGGGGAGAGAAAGAGAGAGAGGGAGGGGGTGGGGGAGGGATGCTGTTGCAGGTGCATTTCTATATGTCACTCTATGAAATATTCATTTTAATCCATTTTAATGACCTTTAACCTTTGGGGACAGTTTGTCTCACTTTAGTCTCTTTTCTTCTTCCTGTTGTGATAACTGTGTGTGTGTTGATGCATGTGTCCTAAATGTAGTCCAGATTGTGTATTTGAGTGTAATCAGTGAATTTGCAGCTCAGCTCCTACAATAAGTCTAAAATACACTGTGGAAACTAAATAGTTACATTCAGACTGTTCAGGTCCAAAAATGCTCCATTGAAACCCATTCAAACTGACATTTTTGATCCCACAGCCATCAGAGCAGAAAAACAGGACTTGTATTATTTCTGGGTGTCATTCTGGGCTTTTGACTCTGAATTTGTCATTTTGACTATTTTCCACCTGATGAGGTCATTTTGACCATATTTGGCATATGGAGGAAATACATGCTATTTCCACTAGTGACCTGTCACAGTCAATGTAGCTGCTGATCACTGACATATCCCAGACTGTCAGCAGCTACACTCACACACTGACATATCCCAGACTGTCAGCAGCTACACTCACACACTGACATATCCCAGACTGTCAGCAGCTACACTCACACACTGACATATCCCAGACTGTCAGCAGCTACACTCACACACTGAGGAGGAGGAGACTCAACATCATTCATGTTTTTCATCTATAAACATAGTTGCATCATGAAAAAAACTGACATTTTTCATCTGAAAATTAATGAATATTTGATATTTATAATTAGACTGATGTTGTAGAGCGGGCCCTAAAGGGTTAACGTGTGAGGTGACGTCAGTTATTATCACATCAGTTTAAGCTCCAAAATGAAACAGATGATGCTGTTTCTGGTGACATTTGGTTGTTTTTCAGTGACACATTGTTTTTTAGAAACAAACTGTACCATTTCTGGTGGCATTTGTGCGCTGAACCTGAGTGTTCTTCAGCTGCACATGAAACTGTTTCAATGACGCTCATGCACCAAATCTGTGGGGTTTTTTTTTTTTTTTTTTTAAATGAATGCATTAGATTGTTTCTAGTCATGTTTGAGCACAGAACCTGGGTGTTTCTCAGCAACAAGTGCAGTGTTTCGAGTGATGTTTGTGCACTGAATCTGGGTGTTTTTTTTTAGCAACACATCACAATTATTCAGTGCTGTTTTCATTATCACATTCCTTTACTGAACCTGTGTGTTTTTCGGTGACACATCGTGGTGTTTATAGTGGCATTTGTGGACCAAACTTGGGTGTTTTTTCATTGTTGTTTTGGAGCAAATCACATTATTTTAGGTGACGTTTGTGCACCAAATCTGGGCATTTTTAGCGCACCATTTCTAATCACATTCCTTCACTGAACCTGTGTGTTTTTTAGCAGCACATCACACTGTTGTCTAACATGCTTTTGCAGAGTCTGGGTGATTTTCAGCAGCACTATTTTGACTAATACTTTGTGGTGTTTCTAATAGCATTTGTGTAACAAACTTTGGTGTTTTTATAATAAAATATCACAACTGAGAGTCAACAAGTTCACTTCAAGCTGCAGACTCCCTTTTGCATAATAAACCATGTTCATATGAACAGAGGTTTAAAAATGAGCTGCTCATAGACCGAGGCGACCTGCAGGGAGAACAAGACTGACATGTCAATAATAAAGTCAATAGTCGATAATATTCTCTGCAGTTATCCGATGACATTCATTGTTTGAACTTTGCAAACAAATCATGTAAAATATACATATATATATATATATATATATGTGGCCAGAGTGTCTAAGTGAGCTGTTGTGCAGCTCCCCGTGAGTATATTCATATCCCAGAGGTCTGCAGCCTTTTGCTGTGGTGATGTTTTGGGGTGTTTCCTCTCTGCAGGACTCAAACTGTCCACCAGAGGGAGCCACAAGTCTAGTTTTTGGGATCAAGTCCATTCAAATCAAGTCAATTCTATTTATGTTCTTTCCATTATCACAAATCACAATTTTCCTCAGAGGGCTTCACAGCAGACGACATCCCTCAGTCCTTAGACATCGACTGAGGAAAAACTCCCTAAAAAACCCTTTAACAGGGAAAAAAAAAGGTCGATCAACTTCCTAATTTACAGAAAACGTGGAAAAGCGCCACAGCTGCTCGTCCTGCTGGATTAAAGTCTTTCCTTCAGTGTTTCACTGAACTCTGAGCTCATTCTGATAAAATGCATCAACAGGTGATATTATAATAGTTTATGCATAAATAAATATTCATTTATGATGAGATTGTATTCACAGCTATAGAATCTACAGCCTGTAAATAGTCTCTTGTTTTTTTCTTTGTCATTGAAACATTTTGTGAAATGTTGTTCTGTTTAACAAAATGCTACTGGGTTTTTGTTGTTGCTGTTGTTGTTGTTGTTGTTGTTGTTGTTTTTAAAATGTTGCTGTGTTTTGTATAATGTTAAGACAATAAAAAAGAGAAAAATAATAAATACAATCATCATTTTTTTTTCCTTGCAATATCAAGAAAACACCATTTTCTGTCAACCTACTTAAAAAAACATTCTATAAATAATAAACGATCTGCAGTTCTTTGTAACAGGTGGAAGTTGTACTATATTATAACATTTAATTAATATGCTGAATAACAAATTTATATTTTTCCTTTTACATTTGAAGAAATTAACGTGTCAAAAAATATGAAATGTCATGTCATTAATTAACAGTAAATTTAAACATATTTAAAATCATTAAAATTAATTTAAAAGAGTGTATCTGTTGTCATCTGAAGGCATCTGTGACATTTTTCCACACGGTTCTCTGTTTTCTGCTGATGACGTGTGAGTGACGCTGATGGAGGTGGAGGTGTGGTGAGTATTAACTTGAGTACTTTGGAGGATGATGATGATGATGATGAAGATGATGATGGTGATGATGAAGATGATGAGATGTCAAGGTGCGAACTGCAAAAAAGACTTCCGCTCGGAGCCTTCAAAATAAAATTAAAAAGCCTTTTTTTAATTCTTTTATTTTACCAGGATGTTTTTTTATTTCAAAATGTCACATGACAGTAACATCTACATCTGTTACAGTCCAACCTGTTCTCTTACGTAGCAGGAAAAATATATTTTATTTTAATGACTGCTTGTTGAAGTTGTTCGGATTTTATGCCGGATATATATATATAAAATCAGGCTTTTATTCTGAAAATGAAGAGAAAAAAATATGATCGGAAGTGTTGTTTCATTTTTTTGCTGGCGGAGCGGAGAAAGGAGGTGATGGTGATGGAGGGAGGAGGAAGAGGAGGGGGGAGAGGAAGGCTGATGTGTGCTGATCAGCAGCAGGTCTGATGGTGATGATGATGGTGATGATGATGATGATGATGATGATGATGATGATGGTGATGCTGTGAGTCAGAGAGCGGAGGGTTCAGGATGCTCACAGCCGCTCCGGAGTAGACAAACCCCGCACACGGAGAGACCGAGGAGCCGCCGGAGGCGACACGGTGAGTCCGCAGACATCACACCGACTCTCACGCACCGTCCGCGGGGAGCGGGCGAACAGCAGCCCGGCGGCGGGGCTCCGCGCTGGGGCTGATTCCATCAGCAGGGTCGCTGCTGCCGGGGATTTGATTTCATCACCGTGCATGTGTGTGTGTGTGTGTGTGTGTGTGTGTGCGTGATTGTGCACGTTCATCCAAACTACTACCGGGTGCGCGTGCCCGGCCGTGCGCGTGCCCGAGCCCACGTCTGTATGGACGGGAGTCAGAGTGATTAGCATGATGAGAGGAGGTAACGACTCAGACTGAGAACAAAGCAGCAGGTCAGCTGAGTGCGTGCGTGTGTGCGTGTGCGCGCGTGTTGTATAAGTATGTTGTGTGTTGTGACGACACAGAGCACGAGAGTCTGTCAGTGTCAGTCTGTCAGGACTCAGCACAGAAATATCACAGGAGCACCACAAAGATGAAGTACATGTTACAGTATTTTGTTGTATTATAATATTATTATCAGAGTATTAGCGGCAGCGGTGGTAGAAATATTCACACCCTGTACTGTAAAAGTAGACCAAAAATAACCATAACAAATTTACTCCATCACAAGATAAAGTACAGTCACGGTACAATGCTCTATCAAAAAGTACCCTCATGCATTTTTAACCCTTTCAAACGAGAGCATAGTGGTCTGATTTTTCTAAAACATGGGGGAAAAAGCATCGGCCAACTTCACAAGAAATGTCTCTCAAATGGCGAGAAAAAAAGTAAAAGGTGAGGAAGAAAATTACCTGAAAATTAATTTTAAAATGGGGGCAAGAATTATTTTTAATTAATTATTAATTATTTTTAAAAATCTTTGAAAACTTCATTTATAATCAATATAATTTGTTTAAAAACCTGTGATAGGAAAAACAAATATGCATGTATTTTGGTGATTTTCTGCACTTTTTTTGGGTCACATGTCTGTCCATGAGCTTATCGTGGCATCACATTAATGACATAAGAGCCTAAATTTATCACCATGCTGTATCTGCAGCGCTGAGTCACCACGACACGATGCAATCGCCAAACTTCCGTCATGAAACAGTGTGATTTTAAATGTGTTGCGTCATGCTGGGTTTTGTGGGTAATCAGTTGTGATATATTTGTTGTCATTTTTAAACTGAAAATTCTGTCCTAAAAAAAACCAAAAAACTTTGTAAACATCAGTTTGAACTGTTGAAGATTTTCAGTCTTTATCTCACTTCAACCATTTTCATTGTAGCAAAATAGTGGAATGGAAAAGCAAGTGAATTTATTATTCTAGCAGGCTCCCAAAAGTTTAATTTTTATTTGCAATATTAATAATTTATCAATATTTGGAGTCTGTGTTGGAAAGATATTGCAAAACTATACTGTATTGATTTTTTGCATCACCCCTATTAAGTTGCAACCAGAGAGTAACACCCCCCCCCCCGTGAT